>NW_024395907.1:0-32977 GCF_016617805.1 Bactrocera tryoni | reverse complement strand
TCGAAACATACCTTAAAACTAAAGTCAAGTTAATTTATTGTTCTAATTTTTTTAGTGAGCCCCTAAGTACCGATGGGCCCATAGGCACTTGCCTTATTTGCCTCGAGGCTAAGGCTGCACTGGCCACTGTAGTAATTTGTACAAGGACGGCGGTGATGTCAGCCTCCACTCTAACGTGGATATCAACCAGCTGGTCAGCGGCACTTTCCCAATTCTAGTTATGACACTTTATACATATGTTTTGTGGGCGTGGCAGTGGTACCATTACGCACATCTGCAACACCGACCAGTCTTGAGGACCGGTAAATATACATATGTCGCAAGTTTCATCAAGTTATTTTAAGCTTTACTCAACTTACAGACGGATTGGAAAAGTTACGCGCATACATATATGCAGGTGGAATTAATAAAAGCGTTATAAAAAGAGTGTTACTGTTAGTTTTATACTAGAATTAAAATATCTCTTATTTGCCTATTGATAATGGAGAGGTGAGGGTGGGTGTGTGTGTGCATCTACTAGCAGCTCCCGAGCGAAACTATATTCTAATTATAAAATAGTAAACAATCTCGTAGTTCAATTCACTCTGTGAGGGATAATAAATTAAAGTGATTGAAACCAATTATTAATAAACGCTCATTTCTTTATATTTTATCAAATTACAGGTATAGAAGGGGTGACAACTGTGGCTGTGAAAACTTTAAAGGAAAACGCTACTGAAAGCGAAAAGAAGGATCTTATGACTGAAATTGAGGTAAGCACAAACCTACTACAGCTTACATACTAGAACTAATTGTTTGGAAAAAAATACATTTATTATTAGTACAAACACTATATAACATGTTCAAAGCATTTCACCTATCATAAAAAAAAACATATCTAATTATTCAGATCTTGAATTTCATATGCTGAATTTGTATCCACATACTTAAGTACTTACTTATACATATGTATATATAATAAATAAATAAGGGCTTTCGGCTATAAACTCATTTGCGGTGTCTACGCAAATATAGTAGAAAGAAGGGCTAAGTTTAGGTATAACCGTAGTTTTTATACAATTGCAACTTGATGGGATGAAAGGCGAAGAAATACTATATATTTAACAAGTAATAAAGGGCTAAGTTCGGATGCTGCCGAACATTTTATACTTTTGCAACTTGCAGGAATCAAAGCCAGGGAAATACCTTACGATGTAAAACATCAACCAGAGGATCGGAATCTAAACAATGTTGTATATACATACACCATACAGGTATATAACTTATACACTGACCTAGATACCACCTACCAAATATTTGAGGGCTACGTCAAGTTTTCGCCCAATTGTATCCACCCGATTCCATCCATTTTGGATACATAGAATTACTACTGCAGGAAAAGGATTCTGTCTGAATTTCTATTGCATATCTCACACTTTGACCGTTATTTTCGAACAATTGTTTACTACAGGTACTGTGGTCCACATATTCTGTACCTAGGGTCTTTAACAGTTTTGGTTGGATTTCAACAATTTTTTGTCATAAGATGGCATGCACTAAGGGCATTATTCGTGCAAAGTTTAATTCCGTTATATTAATTGCTTCTTGTTATGTGTGGAAACTGGAAACTGAACGAATGAAGTGGAACTTAAAATTCTGCTATATGGGAAATGGGCGTGGTTACAAATCGGACACATTTCCACATAGTGACATACGAAATGAAAAGAATGCCACTTTCCAAATTTTGTCGCAATCGACCATTCGGGTCCCGAGATATGGGATTTCATGAAAAAGTGGGCGGTGGCACGCCCATCATCCAATTTTCGCACCGGTCCCTGTAAAGCCTTTTCATAGAGCAAACTTGTATGTTTCTGGCTTATTTAGTTATTGATTTATCGCGCTTTTAATATTTTCGAACAGCACCGTTATATGGGGAGTTAGCGGGATTTTCATTCGATTTTATCCATTTTCACATAATCGGGAGAATTCCTTATAATATTCGTTGTGGGCGAATTTGGTTCTTGTAGCATTACTGTTTTAATATGTTATCCACAGTTGCCCCTTGCTACTGCGATCCACTGTGTCATATTACAGTTTTTTATCATAATTTAGTCCTTAGTTATGGCACTTTATAGGTTTTCGGTTAATGGCGTCTTGTGAGCGTGGCAGTGATCCAATTACGTCCATGTACGAACTCGTAATTTTTTGTGCCCTAAGAAACCCGCATACCAAGTTTAATCAAGGTATCTCACTTTTTACTCAAATTACAGATTGCACGGACTGACGGACAGAGAGACAGTCAAAATTTTGAGGCTAGCTCCAAACAGTTTATCACTCCTGAAGGGCACTATGTTGAATGAAAAAAAAAAACAGTTTAGCTAAATAAATTTGTTTTGATATGGTGGGTGGGGACTTTTCAATTGGCCTGTAAATTTCTTTGTTCTGGCGTACTATTGATTTAGCTCGTCGACAGATATTGCAGAACTGGATCTATATGTGATTATAGGCGCTTCAATTTTGAAACATATAATGATGAATCCACAAAAAAGGAGACCCCACAATCTGCGCCAACTACCGTAGGATAAGCCTCCTCAACATCGCATATAAGGTTCTATCGAGCGTATACAACAAACTGATTGAACCTTATCAGTGTGTCTTGAGACTTGGTAAATCAACAACAGACCAGATATTCACCATGCGCCAAATCTTATAAAAGACCCGTGAAAAGAGAATCGATTCACACCACATCTTCGTTGATTTCAAAGCAGCTTTTGACAGCACGGAAGGGAGCTGCAATGTCTGAATTTGGTATCCGCGTAAAACTAATACGGCTGCGTAAGCTGATGTTGTGTACCACTAAAAGCTTCATCAGGATCAGGAATTACTTCTCCGAGCCGTTCGATACCAAACGAGGTTTCAGTCAAGGAGACTGTCTGCGACTGGTGTGACTCCTTCAACCTACTTCTGGAGAAAATAATTCGAGCTGCAAAGAGCGTACCACTGCTGGCGTATGCCGATGATATTGACACCATTGGGCTTAGTAACCACGCCGTTAGTTCTGCTTTCTCCAGGAATTAATAAGGCAGCCAAGTAAATAGGTCTGTGGGTGAACGGGGGCAAGAAATATCTCCTCTTATCAAACAAACAGTCGTCACACTCGGGACTAGGCATCCACGTCACTATTGACAGTCATAACTTTGAAGTTGTAGATAATTTTGTTTATCTTGGAACCAGCATCAACGCCAACAACAGCGTCAGCCTCGAAATCTAACGCAGAATATCTCTTGCGAGCAGGTGCAACTTCGAACTAAGTAGGCAATTGAGAAGTAAAGTCGTTTCTCGACGAACAAAAACAAAATTCTATTAGTCACTCATTTTTCCTGTCATGCTATATGGTGCAGAGGCATGGACGATGACAACGTCTGATGAGTCGACGATAGGAGTTTTCGAGAGAAAGGTTCTGCGAAAGATTTATGGTCCTTTGCGCGTTGGCCACGGCGAATATCGCATTCGATGGAACGATGAGCTGTATGAGATATATGACGTCATTGTCAAAGTTCAGCGAATTAAAATACTGCGGCTACGATAGCTAGGTCATGTTGTCCACTCCGTTGGAAAGACCAGGTGCAGAAGGACCTCGCTTCGCTTGGAATCTCCAATAGACTCCACCTTGTGAAAAGAAGAACTATTGTTAACTCGGATATAACCGCGCAGGCGTTTTCTACGCCAGTAAGAAAACGAAAAATAAGAAGAACTTGCACCAATTTTTGAAAATTACTGATCAATATACCATTTAACAAATTTATCATTATTTGTAAATATAATAGATAGAATCGAAAATGTATAGACTTTAAAATGCAAATACTCGTAATAGAAACATTATTAAGACAATTAAAAATTGACAATAACAGATGAATTACATAGGTACGATATGGATTTCAGGTACACCTGACCATGATGATTTTATGAAAATTACAAACAGGGTAAATGATTTAATAGAAAATAATAATAAATAGAAAATAATAATAAACAATTAAAAACTAACTCTTTAATATTTAAAACAATCACAGAATTTACACAAATAATAAAACATTTACAAGGCAGCTCGAACGAAAAGACTATTTTAAGACAAACAAACAAACTAATAATTACTGAACTTGACAATACAGCACAGACTATTACATTATCAAAACTGGAAATTTTTAATCACTTAATTTTATATATGGCAGAAATCAAACTGATGATTTAGAATCATTACTAACGTTTCAGAATTTAAAATTGACCACAAATAATCCAATAATAAATAGTGTTTATTAAATATCCAAAAATACAAGGTATTTGTAAGTTATTTAAAGCAATAACCGTTTCACAAAAAGATGGAAAATTACTTATCGAAAGTGAAACAATAGTCCAATAGTCCAAAGGGTTAAATAATGCATTTTGTATGATAAAAATAAATAATACTTGTTTATCAGACATGTCAAATAAACATGCTAATTATACAAAGATTAATGAAGCAAATAACGTAATAAATATCGAAAAAGGCGTTGTTATAATAGTTACCGAGAAAACATAATGTGAATAATCCTACAATACACGGAGTATATTTGATAACTCTTGAAGATAATGTAGTAATTGATAATATAAACAAGAAAAAACGTTAACTTCGGTTGCACCGAAGCTAAATACCCTTCACAGGTGGATGCCTGTTAGTAACTATGTGTTCAGTTTGTATGGAAGCTATATGCTATAGTTAACCGATCTGAACAATTTCTTCGGAGATTATATTGTTGCCTTAGAAAATAACATATACCAAATTTCGTTAATATATCTTGTCAAATGTGAAAGTTGTGCATACAAGAACTTGATTCCGATCGTTCAGTTTGTATGGCAGCTATATGCTATAGTTAACCGATCTGAACAATTTCTTCGGAGATTACATTGTTGCCTTAGAAAATAATATATACCAAATTTCGTGAATATATCTTGTCAAATGTGAAAGTTTTCCATACAAGCATTTGATTCCCATCGTTCAGTTTGTATGGCAGCTATATGTTATAGTGGTCCGATATCGGCCGTTCCGACAAATGAGCAGCTTCTTGAAGAGAAAATGACGTTTGCAAAATTTCAAAACGATATCTTAAAAACTGAGGGACTAGTTCGTATATATACAGACAGACAGACGGACAGACAGATGGACATGGCTAAATCGACTCAGCTCGACATACTGATCATTTATATATATACTTTATAGGGTCTCCGACGATTCCTTCTGGGTGTTACAAACTTCGCGACAAACTTAATATACCCTGTTCAGGGTATAAAAATTAAAATACACTGCGAAAATTTACATATATAAAAGTAATAAAAGAAGGAAAATTTAGGTAATTTTTTGTAACAGAATATATGGAAACAACAAATATTGATTAAAGATTGGAAAGCTTTAACAAGTTAACTCCAATAAAACAAGAAACCAAAAAAATCCAGTTTGGTGGACATTTGTAACTTTATTATTGATAATCAAAGAAAAAGAGGAAAGGTGTTCAACACAAATTAATAACTTACATAATATATTATATATTCGAAGACGGGACGTAGAATTTAATACCATGTTCAGACGGACACTTAACCACACGATTTCGGCTGTTGAGTGGTTTATTCTACTATAAATTTATCAAGATTTCGCCATATAAAAATGTTTTTATTTCAAAACAGCTGCTTTTTCTTCTTTCCAACAGCAGTGAGAACGGGCTGATTAGTGAATGTAATTAAATGTAATCTAATGCTTTTAAATTCTCGGTCTGAACATGTTATAAGATGAATCTTTATAACTAGGTTTAAGGAAGAAATTGTATACAAGAATGTGAAATAAAAATATTTCAGTTTAGTATTTTAACCAAACTCACTAGATTCACGTTTTTCGTGATCTTTTAAAAAACATTCCGCGTTCGCTCAAAACATAATTTGGATATAATTACATACAAACATACTCACATATTCGTACACTTAATTAGATATGATAGATCGAAAAATAGCATTTAGATATTTCCCGCCATTGGGTCTTTCGAGAGTAGAAAATTATCCTTTACAATTTCATTTTTAATTCTATATTTGGGATTCCACTTTTTATACTCTTGAAACCAGTTGCTACAGAGTATTATAGTTTTGTTCACCAGATACGGTATGATGATGTGGCTAGCTGTCGACAGGACCGTGCATCCCGGCTTATTGGCGGTCATCGTATTGCGCCGCGGTTTTCCGATACTGACCGATGTCTTGCCTGGTGGTTCGGTGCAGCTCGGTATGATTAGGCCACATACATGGTGCGTGGGGGTATAAATTGAGAATTGATACCTTGGGGGGCGTATTTTTCTATGATGTCAGGGGACACTTGTTTTAAGAAATCTACAAACTGATTTTTGTGGCTGGTTGAGCTCTGATTAATGTTTTGCCATAATCACCAATGATTTTCGATGGGAAGCCACGTCGAGCGACCATGTGAGCAAATGTCGGGAAAAAACCTCCATCGTCAGATTAGTACATAGATCAAGGTGTACTGCCTTTGTCGTGAAATATACAAAGACAGTCACAGAGCCTTTCATGAGAGTGGGAGACCTTAGCACGGACGCCTTTATTTGAAAAGGTACATAAAATGACTTTCATTATTTGGAGTTTCAAACGGGGAATGTAATACTCTTGGCGTACCATATTGAACATGAGACGATGTTAGGCGTGTAGAATCAATATGTGGATGTAATTCAGGAATAATGTGGCAAATGAAGACTTCTCAGGTATTATTATGGAGTGGCGTTCGTTGTATGTTAGGCTTGAGTTAACTAGCCGACCATTGGCGCGAAGCAGACCTTTCTTGTCTAGAAATGGGTTTATAACTAAGAGTGTGCTCTTTTTATCAATCGGCTTCGACTTTCTGAATAATGATATGTCGCGGCTGAAGAAGAGCGTTTGGGTTGCTGCGATAAGAGCGAAATTTGCTTTTCGTAAGTATTGGTGTGTGTTGCTCCTTTAATTTTAAGTTTAAGCCGCTCTATAAACTTGAGCATATAGGCGACTACTCTGACGACTCGTGGGACGCTGAAAATTGTTCAAGAGTGTCATTATCATCCAATATTGTGTGACAGGTACCGATTTTTCGACTTTCTGGGCAATTATGTTGTTGGGTTGGTAGATCGTCAAGATTGTTAGCACTGGCTACGTGTCGCCATGTGGCTGATCTCACTAGGTCAAGTATTTGCGACGCTCAATTTGAAATATATGTTTTCCACACGTGTGGTGGTTTTTCTAACAAGGCTAGAACTATTTCGGAATCGGAACATAGCTATAATTTGTATTTCGCCATGCCTAAGACGGTCTGCACTTTTGAAACTAGTATTGCAACATTGTATATAGTGGCACAATATGCCTTTTCAGAGGCGTCGCATAAGCCATGTAGTTCCATTTTGTATTCAGGGGGATAGTTTACCTACCTTGGAATTTGTATATGCGAAACCTCGTTCAGATTATTGGCGAACTACGACCATTTTTCTAAGTGAATAGGTTTCATAGCCATAAATCTTGAATCAGAATTTTCGCCTGCATCATAATTGACGAAAGCCATCCTGCGGTGTCGAAAAGTTTTACCACCGATGATAAAATCTGTCTGTTCGTTATGGCGGATAATGCGGATATGGATTCAGTCGTGTATGAAACTGGTCCGATATCGCATTCCATTGAATACCTAATGTTTTTGTTTTACCTTCCGTTTCGATTACAAAGAAATTAGTATCCAACAAATTGTCGTTGGGTATATTTTGTAAAATATTTGGGTGGTTAGCTGAGGGCATTTATTACCTGTGATAAGGACTTCCAGACGCGATATCTTCTACATACGTTGTGTTTTTAACACTTGTATTGCCAGAGGGAATTCTGACTTTGTGTCCTCTGCAAGTTCGTGTACACACTGGGACACATTTTACGCCAAAGATAGCTGTTTGTCATTTAAAATTGCGTAGTGGACTATTTGTAGATTTTCGGAAAATAATTCGCTGAAAATCTTGATAATCTTTATAAACGACTATTTGTCGATAAATTTTTTCGACAGAAGAAAGAAAAGAGTGTGCTTACAACAAGAAATATATATATATATATACAGATGGTCAAGCGGTTTTGAAAGCACTAAAGTCTCTTAGGGGTTCCTCTGAGACAGTGAAATAATATTATATGTTAAGAAATACGATGGGTTACGGAACATAGCGCTACTTTTGGTAGCTGTGAAGTAGATGAGCTACATAGTAAAGAAGGATTATATATGCATCTGGCTACTTGTAGATATGTAATATATTATAGACATAGCTAAGCCTCGGTAGAAACAATCCTTGACTGGTTCAATAAGTACACAAACGTGGAGTCAATGGAACTCATCTCATCAAATTGATCATTAATATAATTATATAACACTCTGTTGCAACATGAATGATAGATATTATATGACATAAGTTGATCTTGACAACATCTGGTTCCAACAAGCCGGGGCTATGTGCCATATAGCGCGTGCAACGACCAAATTATTGCGACAAAAATTTAGAGGTTCGAATATATCAAGAATTTATGATTAAATGCCCACCAAGAAGTTGTGATTTAACATAACAACACAAATACTTTTTGTGGAGATATTTGAAGGCAATATTCTTGGCCTTCATCAAAGAAGATTTTTTATTCAGAACTTAATTGTATCGACTGTACTTCTTATTAAATAAAAAAAATGTTTTCCCTTAACAATTAGTGTGTTGTAATTAGTTGTTTGTAAAGGAATTATATCACCCTAATAGAAACCCCTGTGTTTTGCAGTCTCCAACAAAGTTTCATGAATTTTCGCGAAGTTTTCAGGCATTACTGTCTCTTGATATCGAAATGTTAGACAACCAATAAATCAAATGCATTCCTAGTAGCGAAGATTAGTCGGCAAAAATTCCTCTTTGAATGAATTTTCAGAAAGTTTTTAGGCATTACTGTCTCTTGATATCGAAATGTTGGGCAACCAATAAACCAAATGCATTAATAATAGCGGAGATTAGTGGGCAAAAATCCCTCTTAGCGCTATCCTCTGCGCGGGTGTCGACTGGGCAATGTGTGTCGCTGCTTACAATGTCATGTTCTCAAGCTGGCTCCAGTCAGAGGTAGGTATAAAACGCTAGAGGTAGAGACCCCCTAATCAAAACATTAAAATGGAGGACAAAAAAGGAATGAACCGGACAGGAATTTAGGTCCAAACGTCGGTGAGAGACGAGGCTGCTACCACCGGCGGGCAAGGCGATCGTATGAGCTGTGTCGCCAGCGGCCACACCTTCCCTGCAACGGAAGCGGATTTGCGGTGGTTATAGGACGACTGCCAAACCAGCCTTGCACCGTACGTGTGTCGCAGTCCATTAAGACTCGGACCAAGAAAGCGGTGTAAGCATAAACGCGGAAAGGTAAGAAGAACTTCTTATCTCTCCTGTGTAGGCGACCGAAGGTTCCAACTCTGGCAACAAGGGGGAGCCCCGGAAGAAGCCAAGCAACTAGGTGTTGAAGGCAAAAGCGAGGTACCTGGCGGCGGTCGGAATATGTAATCACCTCGAAGGCAAGTCCAGCCTGAAGGGAGAAAGGTGAAAGACTTAAGAGGAAGTGAAGAACGACCAGGCACACTTTTCCACTCGTAATTATCGTAATGCCTCGGATCCAGCATATGCTAATAGCATTGTTGAGCACAAAGCTGAAAAGAGGCAGCGTTCAACGGAGAGCGAACCAAAGGCACCATCGAAAAAGAGTAAGTGCGAAGACGTAGCCGGAAAGCTAGACGTCAAGCACGCGAACGATCGACCGACAACGGACAAGGTAGCAGCAGCAGACAATGGGATTCCGAAGCGGCACTTTATCGTCGCACTCATATATCGCGATAGCCCACTGGGAAAAATGTAGCAGCGGTGAAAAATAGTGGAAATTAAGCTATTGGAAGCTCTCTGATCTAGAATGGTCGCCATACCGAGCGCACCTATGCCGTTCCTTGATGGAGCAGAATGGCTTAGCGGAGTCAAAATCTAGAAATGCAATGATGTCCTGATACTAACATGGGTAATGGAAGCGGTCAGAACGCTTCCAAACCTGTGAGAAGGAGCGAAGCTGGAGGTGGTAGACCGCAGAGGTATTCCATCGGTGCCAAGAGGGAATGTCATTATGGAAGCAGATACTATTAGACAAGAACTTCGACCTTACGTGGACAACTCACATGAAAAGCTTAAAGTTCGTGACTGTATTTACGAATGCACTAAATACAGCTTTTCAATACGCATGACAGATGAACAATACTGCAGAAAACGCGTAGAGTAGGGCACCAGGGAAACAATGTAAGCTTCTGTGGTCCCAACGGTATGATACTCTCGAGGAGGTATCGATAGTGTGGCCGCAGAGTCTGTTAAAATTCGCTTCAAGAGCACCTAAAGGATGACTACTCCGCTTGGACTTAGCAACTGAACTCCATCTAGAATCACACAGGAAGTCCTTTTTTTCTTAAGCCAAAAAGTTTTTGGTTCTTGTATTATAATAATTTCAAACGATAATAATACCCAACGATTACCCTCCTCCCGCCCAACCGACGCGATGGGTGCAATCCGCGAACGAGCGGAATTAGCCGAATCATAAAAGGCAAGAGAGTTTTAAGAGTTGCGATCTTAAGCTGCTCAGCTACAGAAACAAAAATTTCAACAGCCAAAATTAAGAATTAGATTAAAGTTTATAATTTTTAAATGTTACTTGTTAAGAGTGGATAAAATAATTTGTTTAATTTTAAAGAGTGAGCTCTGTTACATCAAATGTGCTGGAATGAGAATTGAAATCATGACATATACGGCGGAATGGTTCGTTTAACTCAAAATTTGTTCTAGAAAATTTTAAAAGTAAGGGTCTAAACTGCCTGGTAGAGCGAGTGGGAACGTAAAAAATAAATATCAGATAAGATAGATGGGCTACAGAATGACCTATTAATGAGTTTTACAAGAAATATTATACCAAGCATCTCCCTACGACTAGCGAGTGTCGGGAGATTTATAAGTTTTAAACGGTTAGTGTAAGGGGGAAGATTTAAACTGGAATCCCAATGCAAATGATATAAGGCAAAAAGTAAAAATTGTTTTGAACGGACTCTAACTCATCCGAATTGACTTGGTAACTAGGGTTCCAAACCACAGAAGCATACTCAAATGTAGGCCTCACCAGAGATGTAAAAAAATGTTTGTGGTAAGCGGATCTCTAAATTCTTTAGACCAACGTTTAACAAAACTAAGAGCGCCTTTAGCTTTAAAAACGGTGGAAGGTGCGTGAAGATTAAAATTGAATTTGGTGTCCATAGTTACTCCTCGATCAACAAAACTGCATACTTGCTCCAACCTAAAGTTTTGTATTGCGTATGAAGTAGGGTCTACAGCTCTACGTGAAAAGCACATCGTTTTGCATTTTTTAAGGTTCAATGGCATGTCGTTTCTATTACACCAAGAAACTAGGTTGTTTAAGTCTGTTTGCAACTGCCATCTTTCGCTGTTTGAGTATACGTTTTAAAAAGTTTTACATCATCAGCATATAATAAAACTTTTGAAAACTTAATAACAGATGATATGTCATTAATAAATAATAAGGACAGAATGGACCAAGATGGCTACCTTGAGGAACGCCTGAAGGAACATTGATTATGTCAGAAAAAGTATCGTTAAATATGACTTGTTGAATTCTATTACTAAGATAAGAAGCAACCCATTTTAGAAATATTGGTTGAGAACCAAGAAGATCAAGTTTATTCAAAAGAATTGAATGGTTTACTTTATCAAAACTAAAATCTGTGTATATAGTATAACATCAGTATTCTTATTCTCCCTAAAGCCCGTTGATACATGTTATACAAATTTAAGCAAATTAGTTATTGTAGATTTCCCTTTACGAAAACTGTGCTAAGAACAAGAAATTAGTGGAGAGATCAGGAAGGTTATGTCGTCTGTTATAATTACTTCAAAAAGTTTAGGTATTGCAGACAACTTTGCTATTTTCAATAGATGATGTTAAGCCGGTCGCCTCCAAGCTGGTGCATCCTGGGTAACGCTAAATGACCTGCGGCCTTCACGGCCTAACAACTCCCTGGACAACTTTGGCTTTGGACTGGTTTTTGAGAAACTTTTTATTGGATTTGGTAGAACCCTGGGCTAATGGTGGCGGCATTCTGACACCTCAGTACGATGAGGTGACACTCATCAGAAATGGCTGACAGGCTATAGCCTTGGGACTATAAAAGGCGACTGCCTTTCCGGGGGACGGATAGCGGCTCTGAGTGGGGACCCGTTTTTGCATGGGCAACTTGACAAACAACAAAAATTACGGAAGAATGACAAAGAGAGGTGAGGGGCTGTCGAAATCGGCACCTAGATCCAAACCATGCGGGGATGCTGCTCCTATGGCGACGAAACCGTCGCCGAGAAATGGCAGCAATACGACAAAGACTCCAGTAGGTGTCTCCTAATGGTAGCAGACTGGGGGTAACCGGCGCTAAACCGACGGTAACAGAAGTAGCGAAGGGTGGATCCTTCGTACGGGGCGGAATCGCCAGCACTAGCAGGGGAACCTCAGCTAGAGTTATGAAGGGGGTAAAAGCAAAGCAGCTTTAGCTTGAAAGCTAAAGTCAGACCGTCGATTGGCGGCCAAAATCGTGGAACGCTACGGTGACAAGCATGTTTGTCGGGTTTCTGAGCAGCATGCTAGCACACTTGAGTGGGCCAAGAAAGTGCTGAGCGAGGACGATAGGGAAGGACCGGAAACCAGCAGGACAGAACTGGCGGTCAAGCGGCAGAGGTCGCACGAGGGAGAAACCTCCCTTGTTAAGAAACCGTGAACAGGAAACCCGAGAACCTTTAGCGAAATCGCTAAAGGCGCTGGGGCCATAGCACTGGGGGTGCTCGTCTGTAGTAGGGAGGGCGGTGCCATCTCCCATGATAAATGGAAGAGGGTAACGGCGGCTATCTCATCGGTATTCCTGAGAGTGGTCAAGGAAAACCCGGGGCCACCCCCGAAATGTGTGAGTGCCGGTTGGCACCAGGGGCTGCACAAGCTCACAAGTTGTGCTGACGAGAGATCGGCCATCTTATAAAAGAAGGCAGTCTCTAGGGTGGAGGAGGTTTTGAAGGGAGCGAGACTGGAGGCCGTGGCCAAAGAGGATCTTCCTCTTCGTCCTAGGGCTCGCGTTTGGCTGCCGGCCGAACCTTCCACTGCGAGTGAGATTGAGAAAATCCTCAGATATTGTAATCCCTCACTTCCAACGCAGGACTGGAGAGACTTAAGGCTGGAGAGAACTGATGAACCGTATTGGCAAGCGCTGATAATGCTAAACACGGAATCCAGCGGTCCTCTCAGCAAAACAAAGGGAGCCATAGGCTATGGTTTTGAGATGGTAGTGCTGAAAGTACTGAAAGCAGTCGTAACTGCTCTTGACGGTCTTGTGGTTGAATCGAACCTCAAGTACCTCATTTTCAGTCTTCTGTGCGACAGAGTGATCGAAACGGAATGGGGCAGCGCGCTTGCGAGACATAGGATGAGTAGGGGAACACCACAAGGTGGGCTTCTCTCTCCTCTTCTATGGATCCTAGAATCATTATCGGTAGAATGGGAACGGATTGGTGCTAGTGTTTCTTCTTGTAGTCTACTACTAGATAGCTGGGCCGCGCGGATGCTCGTCCAACGCTGGGCCAGTACCGGCACTTGTGCGGTAGCAAAAGCCTTCTGGCCTAGGATAGATCGCAGGAGATGTAATGATCTCTTAGCCCTCAGCAAGGCTAACCTCTCATTGTTAGTGGGTCTTTTAACAGGCCACTGTCCTATTGGCTTACATGCGGTAAGAATGGGTATCTTACCGGATGCCGACTGCAGGAGCTGTTTGGAAGAATATGCGGTAGAAACAAGCCAGCACTTCGTGCTTGACTGTCCGGCTTTTGGGAGGTCAAAACTCAGACACTTGGGGGTGCATACCTTTGGACACCCCACCGAACTGGCGGGAGTTGAAGTTAAGCGTCTGTGTAACTATGTATTGGCTACAAAGCGCTTCGCCAATCTGTAAGTCCGAACACGGGAGTTCCTTTTCAATGGCATCACAAAGGACTAATTTGTTTGTCTACGTGGGATCTCTGATCAGCCATATTACCTAACCTATCCTTACCTAGCCTAAATCCACTCTTATGTGAAGGAATTATGAATGACTTCTTCCATATGGATGGAAATAAGCCTTGCATAAGAGATGAATTAAATAGTTTTGTTAGAGGTTGGTGTATATGTTTACACATGACTCCCACGTCACTCTAAACATCACATCACTACGCTAAGGAACATGCGACATCAGCAGTTTTGCCCATCAACCTTAATGTCATTATGCTCCCACGCCAGTTGGCATCGCTTGCAATCAGATGCTAGCTGCCAACAGACTAAACAAACAAAGTCTTTTATTGCTGACCACAACGTATGAACAGCTGCGGTTCCAGTTTCTGTAATTCATAGAATTAAGCACATAGATGTTAGTTCCATTTTAGGCTAAGCCATAAAATTATATTCTGAATAAAGCCAGTTAGTCTTTAACAGCCAAACCAACAAGTTTCTTTTTATTTCAAATGTATATTTTGAATAAGCAAACTTAAAAACACAACTGGTGCTAAAGGACCAATTCAACTGGCGCCCAACGCAGTAAAAAAGGACACCATCCCACCTACAAAAGGACACAGAATCCTGGAAAAAAGTACACCATCCCACCTACAAAAGGACATGGAATTCTGGAAAAAGGACACCATGCTGAAACTCTTAGTGTAAGAATTATAATTAGTATAGTTAGTAAAACAGTGAAAAAACTTTTTTAAAAAGCTTGTTAACAAAAGTGAATAGTTAGTTATTATTAAACGCTTTATCATAAAAAAGAGGTGAAATAAGTTCAAAATGAACGAAGCACAAATTAGGGAACTATTTGATGCCTTTGCAAATAAAGTTACGCAATTGGTACAAGCAAACATAAATGAGATAACGGAAAGAGTGAGCAAGTTAGAAATACCAAATCAAGTAAAAGAATACGTAACAATTTCCGTAGATAGTGGTGTGACTTGCGAAGAGCCTTTAGACATTGTCAAAACATTACCTGAATTTAACGGGGACGAGACACGTTATGTTTCGTGGAGGCAAGCGGCATTTGCCGGACACAAACTATTTGCGCCCTATAGAGGTAGCTCTAAATATTATCAAGCCGTTGCAATTGTAAGAAACAAAGTTGTAGGTCGTGCTGATGCCACGTTGGCCTCCTTTAACGCGGCATTAAATTTTGAAGCTATAATAGCCAGACTTGACTTCGCGTTCGCAGATAAGCGACCAATTTATCTAATAGAACAGGAGTTATCGACTTTAAGACAAGGCCCCTCCAGTGTCACCAAATTTTATGAGGAGGTAGAGAAAAAATTAACTCTTATTATAAACAAAATAATTATGTCTCACGAGGGAAATTCCGAACTAATTACATCACTTAACGACAAATACCGTAGTGACGCGCTTCGTGTTTTTATATCTGGGTTGAATAAACCATTGTGTAATATCTTGTTTTCTTCAAAACTAAGTAACCTGCCTAGTGCGCTGGCATTAGCCCAAGAACTTGTGTCAAATAATGCCCGATATGCTTTCGCAAACGCTTTCGAAAACTCCCAAAACAAGATACAAAGATACAATTACTCTCCGTCCTACCAAAGTGCATCTAATACAACGAATCAGGGAAATAATAAAAATCAAACCCCTGTGCCAATGGAGGTTGACCCAAGCACTTCCCGTTTTGTAAGGAGAACACCGGGTAATACTTCTTTCCAAAACGGCAAGGCAGTAAATAACTACAATAGAAGCAGATCAAATGTTTTTAACGGTTTAGGGGAAAGCCCAACACAGGTTAAAAACAGACCTGCCGATGGTACACAGCAAGTACCCAACAAAATGCAGAGCATTAACCACGTCGAAACAGACGAATGCAATTTTTTAGATTAGAATCGCGGCTGCCATAAATAAAAAAGCGCTTAAATGGCAAGCTGCTTAGATTTCTCTTGGACACAGGTAGTGCCAAGAATTATATTAAGAAGGTAACATTTTTAAAAGGGATTAAAAAGCTTGGGAAACCGTTTATATGAAAGACAGTAAACAGTAAATTGATCATAGATCAAAAATGTCTAATAAACATGTTCCACAAGTACTCGTACTTCTATATTTTACCCGAACTTCAATCGTTCGATGGTATTATAGGATACGATTTTCTTAAACAAATAGGTGGAATTATTGATACAAAAAACGAAAGACAACAACGGCATAGAACCGTTAAAATTTAGAAGTCTCGAGGAGGTGAATCAATTGGAGATAGAGCATTACCTGCCTTCATATGTAAAGGCCAGGTTTTACGAAATATTAAGTAAAAATGAGAAAGTTTTTGCGGACCCGAACGTCAAATTAATATACAATACAAATGTAATAGCTACTATAAGCACATTGACGGACGAACCCGTTTATAGTAAAAGCTATCCTTACCCAATGGCGGTAAGTGAATTTATTAATAAAGAGATTAATGAATTATTAAGAAACGGAATCATCCAACCTTCCAAGTCGCCCTATAACAACCCTGTACGGGTAGTGGACAAGAAGGGTATAGACGACAACGGCCAAAAAAAGAAAAGACTGGGCATAGATTTTAGGAAATTAAATAACATAACAGCCAATGACAAATATCCCATACCGGAAAATACGAATTTTGTCGCATGCCATTCGGCCTCAAAAATGCGCCAAGTATTTTCCAACGAACCATAGATGATGTGTTAAGATCCAAAATAGGGAAAACATGTCATGTCTATGTCGACGATATAATAATATATTCGGAAAATGAAAACGAACACCTAGAACATTTGCAAGAAATTTTAACTTTACTAAATAATGCAAACATGAAGGTAAATTTAGAAAAATCGAAGTTTTTTAGAGAAGAAACGGAATTTTTAGGATTCGTTGTATCAAAGGATGGGCTTAAAACTTCACCCGATAAGGTGAAAGCTATCATTCAGTACAAAGAACCAAAAACTGTTCGAAGTCTCCGAGCGTTTTTGGGTCTGACTGGATATTATAGAAGATTCATTAAGGGGTACGCTGACGTAGCAAAACCTCTCACAAAATTCCTGAGGGGTGTAAATGGCAATGTAGCGCAAACCAGTCGAAGGAAATACCCGTTGAATTAGATATAGAAGGACGAAAGGCATTTGAGAAACTAAAAGAAATTCTTACGTCCGAAGAAGTAATACTTCTCTACCCAGATTTCAATAAGCCCTTTGATCTGACGACTGATGCGTCATCTCAGGCTATTGGTGCGGTCTTATCACAAAATAAACGCCCAATCACATTCATTTCAAGAACACTGTCTAAAACAGAAGTCAACTATGCAGTAAATGAAAAGGAATTACTGGCTATAGTGTGGGCTATAAAAAATTTAAGAAATTACTTATATGGATGCAAAGGACTCAATATTTTTACCGATCACCAACCTCTCACATTTTCAATGTCAGACAAAAATCCAAATACAAAAATAAAAAGATGGGTAGCTTTTATAGAAGAGTTCGCCCCCATTTTTTTATAAACCTGGCAATTTAAATATTGTAGCAGACGCTCTGTCAAGGCAACACTTAAATCACCTAACTGAGTCCTGTTCCCATTCCGAAATTTCTTTAACAAATACAATTAGAATAATACAAACTCCCTTAAATAGTTTTAGGAACCAATTAATAATAAGTAAACGCGATAGTAACAGTAAAAAGACAAAAATTTTGTTCCAGAAACACATTCGACATGAGATAAGCTTTACGGATGAGCAAAATCTTATAAAATTACTAAAAGAAACAATTAATCCTGATGTAGTTAATGTACTTCACTGCGAAGAAATTGATCTCGGAAAGATACAACAAATACTATTAAAGAACTTTTCAGGTATTAAATTCGTGTACACTCGGAAAATTGTGATTGATGTAACTAACAAAGACGATCAAGAAGAAATTTTAGTTACTGAACACAACAGGGCACACAGAAACGCAAAAGAAAATTATAAGCAAATAACAGAAGATTATTTTTTCCCAAACATTAGGAAAAGATTAAACGAGCTCATTAAGTCATGCAAGACCTGTTTACTCTCAAAATATAATAGGAAACCAGACAGGCAAAAAATTGAGGAAACTTATCCAGGGGAAATTTTACATATAGATATTTACTCGACGGCAAATAATTCATTCTTGACATGTGTCGATAAATTTTCCAAATTCGCAGTAGTAAAAAAATTAGAAACACGCACAATTATTGATATAAAAGTAGGAATTATGGAAATATTAAACATATTCCCTAAGACGAAGATTATAGTGTGTGACAACGAGCCAGCACTTAAGTAAGAAACAATTAAAAATTACATTAAAAATAACCATAATATACAGCAATATGAGGTCCCACCCTACCATAGCAAGTCAAATGGTCAAGTGGAGCGATTCCATAGTACACTCACAGAAATTGGTAGATGCATAAAAAACGAAGGGAACTCAAGTGATGTCGTGGAAATAATCTTATTAGCAACCATTAAATATAACAATTCAATTCATTCGGTCACAGACTATAAGCCAATAGATATAATTTATGGGAAAGAAATATCACATAAGGATATAGGGGAAAAACTTAGGAAAAAACAGGCAAATGATTTAATATTTCATAATAAAAAAATTAAATATAAAACATATAAAAACGGAGATATTGTCTACGTTAAAGTAAATAAACGGCTAGGAAATAAGTTATCAAATATTTACGTAGAGAAAGTAGTTCAGGAGGATTTAGGTACAACTGTTAAAATAAGCGGAAAAAAAGTTCATAAAGACAATATTCGTTAATTCAGGTTCTGGCTTACAATCGCCTCTGCAAAGATAATAGACTACTCTATGTCGTTCTATATACCTATAGAGGATGGAGAAGTCGCAACTTATAATGACACAAAATTTCTCATACACAAAACGGAGCTAAATAATTTTGTAAAAATGGCCTATGAAAATCTCCACGTAGCAGAACGTTTCTCATATCCAGAACTACAGAAAACAATAGAAATAGAGTCGCAACAAGTAATAAGACTAGTAAATATGTTGACTTTACATCATAGGTATTCACGCAGTATAAATTTACTAGGATCTGCACTTAAGTTTGTCGCCGGTACACCGGATTTTTATGATTTCAATGAAGTAAAAATAAAAACTGAGGCACTAATAGAATCCAATAACGATCAGTTAATAATAAATGCAGAAATCACTAACAAAATCAATCAGATAACGGAAAGAATAAATGAACTAAAAAATGATAATGGAATAACAAAAGAGGATAACATTTTTGAACTTATTTCACATAGAAATAATATTATCATATTAGAATTAGAAAATATTATTTAATCAATAATGTTGATTAAAATGGATGTAGTTAACCCACTTTTATTAACAGACAATGAACTAATAGATATAAAAGCAAGCTTAAAAGATAAAATTAGCATAACAAATATACTAAGTAATTCTAAACTTAAGGTAATGCAAAATAACGAAACGATATACTTCATAATACAGTATCCCATAGTAAATGATTTGTATCAGAAATCTCTTATTGAGCCTGTAATTCGAAAAAACAAGATACTACAGTTAGACTACAGAACTGTTGGAAAGACAGGAGGACACTTTAAATTATTAAAAAATTGTAATAATAAAACAGTCATTAATTTTTGTCAAATAGAAGATAAGCCGAATTGTTTATTAAATCTGCTCAACAAAAACACAGCGCATTGTATTAAATAATGATAAATTTATAATACAAGATGGATTTAATGAAAAAATAACCATAAATGGAACACATTTAGTAATATTTGAGGATAAAGTAACAATCAACAATACAATTTTCGAAAACAAGGAACACAGAGCTTATGACAACATAGAACACCCCGGTTTACAGAAATTAAACATAGTAAACGAGTTGGAAGAACTAACCTTGGAAAACATTGACCAAATTGATATTAAAAACATTAAAAGAATATCAAAAATAAACCAAAAGATAGAAACAAACTACAGTAGCATGAAGATAATTTTATGCGTTGTCACAATAATTCTATTCATCATACTACTTATTGCAAAATTTTGTAAACGTACAACGATTAACCTTATAATGAGGAGGCAAACTCAACAAAGTAATGACCTAGTCATTGAAGAAATATTGAGGCAGGTCAATGCAAATGATACAAATCACAGCGAATAATCGCAGACGATTATACTTAAGAGAGGGAGGAGTTAACACATGACTCCCACGCCACTCTAAACATCACATCACTACGCTAAGGAACATGCGACATCAGCAGTTTTGCCCATCAACCTTAATGTCATTATGCTCCCACGCCAGTTGGCAGCGCTTACAATCAGATGCTAGCTGTCAACAGACTAAACAAACAAAGTCTTTTATTGCTGACCACGACGTATGAACAGCTGCGGTTCCAGTTTCTGTAATTCATAGAATTAAGCACATAGATGTTAGTTCAATTTTAGGCTAAGCCATGAAATTATATTCTTAATAAAGCCAGTTAGTCTTTAGCAGCCAAACCAACAAGTTTCTTTTTATTTCAAATGTATATTTTGAATAAGCAAACATAAAAACACAACTGGTGCAAAAGGACTAATTGAACTTATATATTTGGCACATTTCTTAAGAAAGCATTAGGGAATCATATCTGTTCCATAATTGTATAATTGTTCTAACATATTTAACTGATATAAGACGTCTGCTTCGTAAATGGTAGGTGCATTAATGAGAGAAATCGGACATAACTTGTGCTGATACGGAGCATTTTTTGGAGATTATACACACTAGACTTATATTTCATAGCGGACGGAAAATTAGAAATCCTGCGTTTGGAGTTGACGAAACCATAGAACAATTTTAGAGTATGTATAATTTTATTTTTTAATTTATTAATATAATTATTATAACATATTTTGTTATGTTCAGCAAATTGTCGACGCAATTTAGAATATTTTGAATAGTCAGCAACTAAACCAGTTTTTTTTTAAGTTTAAAAGCAAGAGATTTTCTATTTTTTAATTTATATAGTAATTCTTTCGAAACCCATAAATTAGAACTCATTTTTTGAGTAACAACACACTTCTAAACATATTTTTCAAATAAGTTTAAAATAGTTTCATTAAAATGGGAAGCACTAAATTCAATATTGCCACTGTACTCTGGCCAAGTTACTTTAGAAAGTTCGTAATTAATCTTTTTACAATTAGCTTTCGCAAAGTTGAACCGAAAACAAAGGTCTAGTGTATAATAGGGTGGGTCGATTCCGGACTTTTTTCGATTCGGGATTTCTAATAGTGCGGAAAAGTTGCCTTAGTACTTCCTGATTCCAATGCAACTTTTTGTTTTGAGATCGGATTGCATCTTCAACCCCAACTCCGGCCTTGAAATTTCGGAAATTCGCCTAAAGTCGTGAAATTGTCTACCTAGCGCCTGAAATACGCATCTCATGGCAAAATGTATAAAACAAAAGTTATTTGTCACGTCATTTCCTACCGAAATGGTGTAAGTGATCATGGTCGTGGGACGAACCGTTCCCGAGATACGAGCGAAAAGGCGGCGCGCCACAGCGCAAGGTGAAAATTGTTGCAGCTCTCAGCTAACCTGTATTCGTCACCCAGAACCCACCGCGTGGAGGTGGCTGCTCTTCGGGTTCCACCCAAGCCCAACCCAACCCAACCAACCAATCATATGTCAAGCTTGTTTTAGTCTGAATCTGTGTCAAATTTATTGATAAAATCAGATTTCGTACTAAACTTTGGCACTTGTTGCCTAGATTTCAGTGTAGAGCGTATAAAACGATCACGAGATTGGGGGCCAATAACTTTAGAAGATGCCTCTGTCACCAGTTTGACGGTTCTCTACTGCCACGGTGTGAGAGGGGAATTCACTACATTTCCATACCTCTGCAGTGTCTCCCGACCGCCCTTTTATGAGTTCTTCGTTAGAAACTGAACAAAGAGCTGGAGGAACAGTCAAGGTAATAGTCTTCCAGTTAATCATATCGTAATAATTATTAGCTTTGAATTTCAGCTTTGGCACTTTATTACATCTAACCCTTCCATTTACAGTGTCAGACTCTGCTTCTCTGGCTGCCAGAAGACGGTCAAGGGCCAACTTTCTGACTTCTATCCGTTCGTCAGTCATCATACTAAGGAGAATGTTTTCTGGAAGAGCAAAGGAAGCATTCTGTCGAATGGATGAATCGACAACCTTGCGCAGTTTAGCAGGTAAGTATCTCGACCTCTGAATTGCAGCATAGAGATGGCGCGAGCCATGTTTGATTGAACTGTTGAATCTTATTGAGAACCAAAAAGGTGAGTAAACTGTAAGTATGTACTTGACCAAAATCTTTATTTCCTTTGTTGGTTTGTCAGTAAAAATGTATAATCTCAGAATTCTATTTGCACAGGTGAGCCAGCGAGATTTGCACATGTTACCTGGATGCATCGACGCTAAATCTGAGGAACATTGACCGGAAATAACAGCTTCTGATATTTTATAGAGATAAGCTTGGTCTGTGCTAAGTTGGGTCGAATTAATAACCTCAGAACATAATTGGCAGAATGGAAAACTTTGACAACAAGCAACTTTTCACAATAAGGGAGCAGTTTACCTATGTCGCCAGAGAATGTATTTGGACTCTTTGAGACACCATCTATGTGTTCGAAAAGAGCACGAAATGGAAGTTCGTTGAAATGTAGAAGACAAATAACCCACTGTAATGGCCTACTTATTCTTTCTTCTAGTTTCCGAATGATTCCACCTTTCCAACCTGTGTTCGTGTTGGTGCCATCAGCACCGACAACTTCTAGATGTTCCATATCAACTGAATTGTCTTGTAAATGTTGCCATATAGCTTGCCTCTCATCCTCAACTGACCCGGAAGGAGAGGTGACGTGGCCAAAGTAATGACAACTAGGTTCCGCTATAAGAGAAATATGTTCCTCTTTGAAGGTGTCGCGGTAGTACTTTTCACCTTCGCTGACTTGTGTAAGTGTATTGTCTTTGCGGCCGTCAAAATACAGCCCATATACAGAGTCAATACTTTCGGTGTTTTGGAGCTTAACTCCAACACTTTTTTTTGCCCGACTAATCTTGCATTTGTCAGTGCCAAAGCCTGATCCTCTGTTATCAAACCTGCTTTTTTGGCATCCAGAAAAGCAGATGAAGCAATCAAGACCGCTGCTCTATCACTTACTCCAAATCTTTGGGCAGCTAAAGCAGTGTGTTTTGTTTGGTTTTAGAGGATGGAAGAGAAAATTCATCATCAGCATCGTTTTTGGAATAATCCATGTGCGACGCACCTACATTGTTGTCGTCTGTATGAGGGTCTGGCTGATCTGAATGGTCACGTGTTCTAGCTGATACTTTTCTGGTAAGTGTTGATGTTGAATGACGTTTTGAAAGCTTTTCTTTACGTTCATTTTTCTTTGTAATCTTTTTTGTTTCAGGTAGATCAGCACTTCCAATGCGACCAATTCTTCTAGTTCTCTGGTCCAAGAGAAATGGTGGTTCATTGATAGGAACTTTCCTTTCCTTTGGACAAGTGCAAGAAGAAAAATAAATGCATTTACAAGCAGCGATGTCAAATAATTTTCCGGCAGAAGAGACAAAGTCGACTCTTTTAGAGCTCAAACCTATTGGGTTCCTTAAAAACATTTGTTTAAGAGTCAGAAATTTCTTATGGTATGTGGTGAGCATTTGCTCAACTCTGGTGTGTGAAACTATCGGAATAGATGACTTTTTGAAAGTATTTTCAATCTTTTTTGCAACTATTTCTGTAACCTCTTTACTCCTAGGTTCATAGTTGTCGCCTCGAAGTCACCCTGTACGAAATCTTTCAAACTGATAACACAAAAGAACATCCTGCTAAGTAGGTAACTGGGACTCAAAGGGATTGTACGGATATATGCCAAACACAGGACATTTCTCTCTAAATTTAAATTTAGGTACAGACATTTTGTGTTCTGTGTTCTGTTGAGAGAATATAAGTGATAGCACTCGGCGAAATCAAGAGTGAAGGAACTCGATGAAAAAATATTTGTGTGGAGACCTATCCGAATGTGTCCTTTGGCGTAGGTGAATGAATGTGAGTGATAGCACTAGGCGAAATCAACGTCAAGAAGTGTGGTCGCAAGCCGATTTTCACCTCATCTTCGCTCGTGTCTCGGGAACGGTTCGCCCTACGGCCATGATCATATATACCATTTCGGTAGCAAATGACGTGACAAATAACTTTTGTTTTACACATTTTGCCACGAAATGCGTATTTCAGGCGCTAGGTAGACAATTTCACGACTTTAGCCGAATTTCCGAAATTTCAAGGCCGGAGTTGGGGTTGAAGATGCAATCCGATCTCAAAACAAAAAGTTGCATTGGAATCAGGAAGTACTAAGGCAACTTTTCCGCACTATTAGAAATCCCGAATCGAAAAAGTCCGGAATCGACCCACCCTAGTGTATAATTATGAGCAAAGTTGGCTATGATTTCGCTGTTTCGATGTCCTCTGGCCGAACCAAAGGATCACATCGAACAACAGAAAACATTGAAGCGTTATCAACATATCGCTTAATACTAAACTTACTGATTTGTATTTAAATAGCATTCATTGTAACTTTAAAATCATTGCTTTCACAGAAACTTGGCTAAAGCCCCACATTTTTGATAATGAAATAGACTTCAATTTACCGTACGTATCACGAAAATCTAGTCATGATTACACCATCGCTATTAGTACTCGCTTATGTTTTAACGAGTTCTTAGATGAAATGTCGGAGTTGGGTCTTAACCAAATTAATTTAATTTCAAACGAGTTTGGTAAGTTCTTAGATTTAGTTTATGTTGATAACTTCTTCTTCTTCTTCTTAATTGGCCTAGACACCGCTTACGCGATTATAGCCGAGTTAACAACAGCGCGCCGGTCGTTTCTTCTTTTCGCTACGTGGCGCGAATTGGATATTCCGAGCGAAGCCAGGTCCTTCTCCACTTGGTCCTTCCAAAGAAGTGGAGGTCTTCCTCTTCCTCTGCTTCCCCCGGAGGGTACTGCGTCCAATACTTTCAGAGCTGGAGTGTTTTCGTCCATTCGGACAACATGACCTAGCCAGCGTAGCCGCTGTCTTTTAATTCGCTGAACCATGTCAATGTCGTCGTATATCTCGTACAGCTCATCGTTCCATCGGATGCGATATTCGCCGTGGCCAATGCGCAAAGGACCATAAATCTTTCGCTGAACTTTTCTCTCGAAAACTCGTAACGTCGACTCATCTGTTGCAGTCATCGTCCAAGCTTCTACACCATATAGCAGGACGGGAATTATGAGCGACTTATAGAGTTTGGCTTTTGTTCGTCGAGAGAGGACTTTACTTTTCAATTGCCTACTCAGTCCGAAGTAGCACCTGTTGGCAAGAGTTATCCTGCGTTGGATTTCCAGGCTAACATTGTTGGTGGTGTTAATACTGGTTCCTAAATAGACGAAATTATCTACAACTTCAAAGTTATGACTGTCAACAGTGACGTGAGAGCCAAGTCGCGAGTGCGACGACTGTTTGTTTGATGACAGGAGATATTTCGTCTTGCCCTCGTTCACTGGCAGACCCCTTTTCTGTGCTTCCTTGTCCAGCCTGGAGAAAGCAGAACTAACGGCGCGGGTGTTGAGACCGTCAGCAGCTGTACACTCTTATAAAAGCTTCTACCTGATCGATTAAGTTCTGCAGTTCGAATAATTTTCTCCAGCAGCAGATTGGAGAAGTCGCACGATAGAGAGTCGCCTTGTTTGAAACCTCGTTTGGTATCGAACGGCTCGGAGAGGTCCTTCTCGATCCTGACGGAGCTTTTCGTGTTGCTCAACGTCAGTTTACATAGCCGTATTAGTTTTGCGGGGATACCAAAACCAGACAGCGCGGCATTAAGGTAGCTCCTTTTCATCCTGGCGAAAGCAGCTTTGAAATTGACGAAGAGGTAGTATGTGTCGATTCTCCTTTCACGGGTCTTTTCCAGGATTTGGCGTACGGTGAATATCTGGTCGGTTGTTGATTTGCAGGTGTAAAGCCACACGGATAAGGTCCAATCAGGTGTTGACGGTGGGCTTTAATCTTTCACACAATACGCTCGATAGAACCTTATATGCGATGTTGAGGAGGCTAATCCCACGGTATTTGGCGCAGATTGTGGGGTCCCTTTTTTTATGGATTGGGCATAGCACACTTAAATTCCAATCGTTGGGCATGCTTTCGTCCGACCATATTTTACAAAGAAGCTGATGCAAACTCCCTATCAGTTCTTCCCCGCCGTGTTTGAATAGCTCGGCCGGCAATACATCGGCCCCCGCCGCTTTGTTGTTCTTCAGGCGGGTAATTGCTATTCGAACATCTTCATGGTCGGGCAATAGAACGTCGGCTCCATCGTCATCGTTTGGGGAATCGGGTTCGCCTTCTCCTGGCGTTGTGCGTTCACTGCCATTCAGCAGGCTGGAGAAGTGGTCCCTCCATAATTTAAGTATGCTCTGGGCATCGGTGACTACATCACCTTTGGGGGTTCTACAAGAGTATGCTCCGGTTTTGAAACCTTCTGTAAGCCGCCGCATTTTTTCGTAGAGTTTTCGAGCATTACCCCTGTCGGCCAGCTTAACAAGCTCTTCGTACTCACGCATTTCGTCCTCTTTCTTTTTCTGTCTGCAAATGCGTCTCGCTTCCCTCTTCAACTGTCGGTATATACCCCATCCCGCACGTGTTGTGTTCGATCGTAAAGTTGCGGGATAGACAGCCTGTTTTCTCTCCGCTGCGGCACGGCACTCCTCGTCGTACCAGCTGTTCCAACCAATGGTTTCGGTTGCAACTGTACGTAAGGAGTTTGGAATGCCATTCCACAGTTCCCTTATAACGAGTGGGTGACGAGTGCTCTCAGAAAGCAGGAGTGCAAGCCGAGTAGAAAATCGTTCGGCTGTCTGTTGTGATTGCAGCTTCTCGTTGTCGAACCTTCCTTGCGTTTGTTGGCGTGCGTTGTTTACTGCACAGAGGCGGGTGCGAATCTTGGCTGCAACAAGATAGTGGTCCGAGTCGTGGTTAAGACCTCGGAGCGCACGCACATCTAAAACAATGGGGACGTGTCTTCCGTCCATCCCAACATGATCGATCTGGTTGGTAGTTTTTCGATCCGGAAACACCAGGTGGCTTGATGAATTTTCTTATGCAAAAAACTAGTACTACAGATAACCATATATCGGGTCCCGGCGAAGTCGATCAGCCTCAACACATTGTTTCGTCGTGCAGGCTGAATTTATCGACCTTAGTGCCAAAGACACCTTCTTTGTCCACCCTGGTGTTAAAGTCGAAAAGAACGATTTTGAAATCGTGGCGGGGGCAGCTCTCATAAGTGCGCTCCAAGCACTCATAAAAGGCATCTTTGGTCACATCGTCCTTCTCTTCCGTCGGGGCGTGGGCGCAAATCAGCGATATGTTGAAGAACTTCGCTTTGATGCGGATTGTGGCTAAACGTTAATTCACCGGAGTGAATGATAGTACTCGGCGACGGAGTCTCTCTCACACCACGAATCCAACACCAAACTTGCGCTCCTTTATATTGCCACTGTAGTAAATGCCACAAGGACCTATTCGTCTCTGTCCTTGTCCCTTCCATCGCATTTCTTGGACGGCGGTGATGTCAGCCTTTATTTTTGCGAGTACATCAACCAGCTGGGCAGCGGCACCTTCCCAATTAAGGGACCGGACATTCCAGGTACATGCCCTTAAATTGTAGTCCTTATTTCGTTTGCCATGGTCGTCATCAAAAGAGGTGTCTCTCATCCGAGGTTTGTTGCTTCCTGTGGGGTCTTTTTTTTTACGTGGCGGGTCCCAAACCCAGCGCACAACCCTATGTAGGGGATATTTCGCCTTCTCTCTGTAGCTCGCCTTCAAACGGATGTTCTTAGGCTACCCAGAGGATACTTGGTCAAAGACCGGAAGTCGTGAGCAGCTTGAATCGTATGTAAAAGAATCGTTTCTGGCCACTCCCAAGTAAATGGCGATCAGAGAACTTTCCTCACTTGCGTGAATTTCTACACATGACTCCATCCTTGGAAAACTTACACTTATATTTTCATTAAGAACAGTATTGATTGATTTAAAAGACATCAGATCGCCTGGTAACAACTGTTGTATTTGGAAATTAATTTCGTAAACATCAACATTTTTGGCTGCCAAAATAGCCCGCTCACTGAGCCAGTTATGATTCAAGTAATTACTCTGTATATTCGGAAAAATACTCTCAATAAATTACCTGGCAGTTTAAAGCTCTTTCAACAAGCTTGCGTAGTGCCTCTCTGCTTCGCGCGTTGTTGAGGTTACACTTTTTCGGTGGCATTCGACTTAGAATAATAATTTCAACGTTGAAATATTAAAAAAACTCAAAAACATGCTATTATAACACATTGAAAAGAAGGGGCCAAAATAATTTTTAATAGAACTTGAATAAAAATAATGAAATTAAAAATATTTGCACAACTATTAAAAAATTATGGGGAGCTTTTTATAATTTTTTCATATACTACTGTGATCAAATTAAAAAGTGAATTATAAAATTGTTCTTCGCTTGTTTTTCAAATCGGTGAGTTGGTAATACTGTTAGTGAATTTATGCTAAATTTAGCGTCAAAATATTCATTAGTATTTGAGATACGCGTCGTTTTATGAGACTCTGAAAGTGACTTCTTTTTACTATGTCTGAATTTATTGAACAAAGAAGTGCGATATACATCATCTCATACTGCATTGGTTATTCGTGATCATTTCGCCACATTTTCAAATAATATCATGCCGCAACCACCGCATTCGCCCGATTTATCTTCGTGTAACTTCTGGCTATTCGGCTATTTCACATGGTCAGTCCGAGAACACCGTTTTGACTCAATTGAGGATATAAAAGCTGAATCAAAGGAGCCTCTGATGGCCATTACGACGGAGGATTTTTCCATAGATGACTCGAAATTATGGCATAAGTGTATTGCAGCGGGAAGGAATACTTTGAAGGAAATGAAATGAACAAAACTCCCCTTTCAATTTGATCACAGTAGTATATTAATTAATTTTTGGAGATAGCATTATTAAACACCGTTAAATTATCTGCAAATTGGTAAAATTTTTGTAAGTCGATTAACTAACATTATCTAATAAATAAGTCAATAACATGAGAAGCAAGCGGAAAATAAATAGCTCGATAACCAAATTTACAGCCCTATTCTCATGCCCTCACAAAAGTCACCAACCTCACTACAGTGATGTTTCTCACTATAGTGAGGTTTACCTTATTCTGGCGAAAATTCAAAAGCTCAAATGCTCACTATTATCACAAATATCTGTGACGCGTGAAAGCAGCCATCATAATACAAAACATCTGTGTTTGTTTTGTTTTACATCAATATTTGACATTTTTTAAAAAATATTTGAGTGTTATAACTAGCATGGAGGAACTGTTCTTGTGTATGCGGAAATTGTTGAGGAGGAGGAATCGGGGGTAGGAGGAAAATTTTGAAGGGTTTACGAGACAAAAGCGATCCTTTTACTATGCAAGACACAACATTTATAAATACATTGCGATTCCCAAAATCGCCATGTAAAGTACTTATAGGTGAATTGGTGCCGTATGATGTGCAGAAGTCGAGTATATCTTTTGATCTGCGTTTCCTGGCGTGTTTGTATTTTTACGGGCATGGCTCTTACCAAAAATGCGTTGGTAATAGTTATATGCCTTCTATGAGCCAGTCCTCTGTGTCAAGAGCTCTGCACTTTATTTCGAAATTAATTATGGATGTTAAGGGCAGTGAAATTTATTTCCCTTCAAGCGCGCAGGATGTTTCAGATACAAAGAAGGGTAAGATAAATAAATAAAAATAAATATAAATAAATAAATAAATTTTCGCTTAAAGATTTTACACGAAATTTGGGATCAAGGGCACAATCGGCGCAATCGATTGTACCCATATTGGGATTGTTTCACCCTCAAGCACAGACGCATACATACATATCTGTATTATCCATTTGTGTTTTTGTTTGTTTATTTTTATTAAAACAGCTGTTTGACAAAAAGCTTTTTACCTCACGTGGTGACTTTTTTAAGCTTTTTTCTTATGAGGTTTGAGCAAGAATAGTCTCACAAAATATGCCTCACAAGAAATCTCTCAAATTTTTCCTCTCAACTCAGTTGAGAGGTTTTTTCAGAATAGGGCTGTTAGTTACATAAGTATATCGTGGAGCCTTAGTACCTTTTATCAGCAAAATACATAAATCATATAACATAATAATGTAATAATAACATAACTATGTGATAATACTTACATGTACATATTTTAATTAAACATTTTTGAACAATCAACAGAGAACGTACATTTATAGAGAAGGTTCATGGTGTGCCGATTGTCAAAATGTTCCTCTTTTTGGAGGGGTTGAGTTTTCTATTAGTGGATTTCACCACAAAAATATTATTAGCGGATTTCACCAATATTTAACATGAGGGGTCGAAAATAGCAGAATTGAGCATTTTCATTGTTAAATGAGAAAAGTGATGCTAATTTCAATGTTTACAAATGTACGCTTACAGATTCGCGTGTTTACAATGCGCAAACGACTATGGATATCATTTATAGATATTCTCCATTGTATGTATTTGATAACAAACTTATCTATGTACATACATACATATGTATGTATTCGCAATTTGACTTGTGTATTTAAAAATAAATTCCATTAAATCTGTTGGAGTTTATAATAAAGTCATTTTCCATTATTACCTAAATAAATATATGTATGTACATAGATACATGTACATACATACATATATTGGGCATTAGAGGTTTTGATAACATTTTAAAGACCAAGCCGTCGCACATATTCGCATATGGATGTAATTATGTATATGTACATACATATAAACAGATTTTTAAAAAACCATACCCGTAATGATAAATTTTTTTTTTGATAAAATCCCGTCTTGATAAAATCTTAAAAGTCATATGCATATAATTATGTGTGCATGTAAACAGATTTTAAAAAACCGTACGCATAAAGTTCACATATTCACATACTTATGTAAGGAGAAGGAGAAACATAATAACGATAACAACATTGATACTCATCACCTTAACTATCACTTGTGTAACTCTGTTATGGAAAAACCGCAGAATTCGGTATTATCCTAAGCCCACTGAAGCCGCTCTGCGTTCTCAACTAACTCTCTGTTGTGGCCATCGCTGGGGGAGGAGTTATATCGTCACGTCAACCCCCACCAAAACCCAGAAGGCACCAATAGAATAATAAGAACATATCATTAATTTATTTTATTATTTGAGGTATTGCAACAACTGTAATTAATACTTACTTCCTATTATCAATCTTTGTGCAATTGTTGTTGTTTTAATTTTTACTTACTCATCAAATTTATTTTGCACTTGCTTGACTTCATAATACACTAATGGAATAGTAAGAACATGTCATTAATAATTTTTTTATTATTTAAAACATTGCAAAAGTTAAAATGTACTTACTTCTGTAAAAATTGTAATTAATACTTACTTCCTGTTATCAACTTTGTGCAATTATTATTGTTTTAATTTTACTGACTCATCAAATTTATTTCATCTTGCTTGACTTCGTGTGGAATTGGTTTGAAATAAAAATCGTGATTATTGGGGGTAATCCTTCGAAGAAACAAGGTGTTAAAGTGTTTTATTTGAACGGAAGAAAGTTTGAGCAAATATAATGTAGATATCTTTCAGAACGCATGTGCTTATTCGCGAAACTCTTTATTGTTCTCGAAATTGCAAGTGATATTTTGTGTTGCGTGAAGTGAATTTGGAAAATATTTTTCATGGATTCTGGACAACATGGTAAGTATTTAATAATGGGTTGTCAAATACGTCTTGCGGTATTTCTATTGAATTTTTTTATTTTTTTATGGAAATTTAAACGAATTTTTGATGACTCATGCCCAGCTTCTTCACCGATGTTACGGTGTATTGCTACCGTTATGCCGGTCTCTTTTCGACCAATTCAGCGATTTTATCGCAATTCTACGACGACAGGCCTTCCGGAGCGTGGCGCACTCCTTCGACCACCTCTACACCAGTGAACGAAAACGTTGAAACCATCGTTAAAGTGCATGGTGGGAATGGAAACTGTATCGGGTGCATAAACCGCACAAGCCGTTATTACGGCTTGAGATGCACTTTGTAGTAGTACCTGTAAAATATGCTGTATTTTTCTTTATTTTGTCTATGTATGCGGACGCTATAACTCACGAACGACTTGAAGGATAATGACACAATCAATCGAACACGTGTTACGGCGCGTGAAATAAGCTTTCCAAAAAGTGCTGGATAGCATGTACAGACCTACGATTTGAATGAACCCGAATCCACGTGCAGAGAACGTATAATGATAGAGGAGGTTCATGGGCGTGCCGATTGTCATCGCGTGCCTCTTCTTGGAGGGGTTGAGTTTTCTATTATGAGTATAATGATATGACATTTAACAGATAAATTCCATTAAATCATTGGAATCATAATAATAAAGTTTTATATTTCTATTATTACCTAAATAAATATATGGCAGATATATACATGTACATACATACATATATTGGGCATTAGAGGTTTTGATAACATTTTAAAGACCAAGCCGTCGCACATATTCGCATATGGATGTAATTATGTATATGTACATACATATAAACAGATTTTTAAAAAAACCATACCCGTAATGATAAATTTTTTTTTTGATAAAATCCCGTTTTGATAAAATCTTAAAAGTCATCTGCATATAATTATGTGT
>NW_024395906.1:0-6969 GCF_016617805.1 Bactrocera tryoni | reverse complement strand
CAATCGACTGGTTCAGTTATTATTGCTTGCAAAAATGCGTTGGTAATAGTTATATGCACTATATGAGCCAGATCCTCTGTGTCTAGAACTCTGCGCTTTATTTCAAAATTAATTATGGATGTTAAGAACATTGAAATTTATTTCCCTTCAAGCACGCAGGATCTTTCAGATACAAAGAAGGGAGTAAGATAAATAAATAAAAATAAATATAAATAAATAAATAAATTTTCTCTTAAAGATTTTACAGGAAATTTGAGGTCAAGGGCACAATCGGCGCAATCGATTGTACCCATATTGGGATTGTTTCACCCTCAAGCACAGACGCATACATACATATCTGTATTATCCACTTGTGTTTTTGTTTGTTTAATTTTATTAAAACAGCTGTTTGACAGCAAAAAGCTTTTTACCTCACGTGGTGACTTTTTTAAGCTTTTTTCTTATGAGGTTTGAGCAAGAATAGCCTCACAAAATATGCCTCACAAGAAATCTCTCAAATTTTTCCTCTCAACTCAGTTGAGAGGTTTTTTCAGAATAGGGCTGTTAGTTACATAAGTATATCGTGGAGCCTTAGTACATTTTATCAGCAAAATACATAAATCATATAACATAATAATGTAATAATAACATAACTATGTGATAATACTTACATGTACATATTTTAATTAAACATTTTTGAACAATCAACAGAGAACGTACATTTATAGAGAAGGTTCATGGTGTGCCGATTGTCAAAATGTTCCTCTTTTTGGAGGGGTTGAGTTTTCTATTAGTGGATTTCACCACAAAAGTATTATTAGCGGATTTCACCAATATTTAACATGAGGGGGTCGAAAATAGCAGAATTGAGCATTTTCATTGTTAAATGAGAAAAGTGATGCTAATTTCAATGTTTACAAATGTACGCTTACAGATTCGCGTGTTTACAATGCGCAAACGACTATGGATATCATTTATAGATATTCTCCATTGTATGTATTTGATAACAAACTTATCTATGTACATACATACATATGTATGTATTCATGCAATTTGACTTGTGTATTTAAAAATAAATTCCATTAAATCTGTTGGAGTTTATAATAAAGTCATTTTCCATTATTACCTAAATAAATATATGTATGTACATAGATACATGTACATACATACATATATTGGGCATTGAGGTTTTGATAACATTTTAAAGACCAAGCCGTCGCACATATTCGCATATGGATGTAATTATGTATATGTACATACATATAAACAGATTTTTAAAAAACCATACCCGTAATGATAAATTTTTTTTTTTGATAAAATCCCGTCTTGATAAAATCTTAAAAGTCATATGCATATAATTATGTGTGCATGTAAACAGATTTTAAAACTGGCAATGCTACGCATAAAGTTCACATATTCACATACTTATGTAAGGAGAAGGAGGCAACATAATAACGATAACACACAGTGATACTCATCACCTTAACTATCACTTGTGTAACTCTGTTATGGAAAAACCGCAGAATTCGGTATTATCCTAAGCCCACTGAAGCCGCTCTGTCTCCACCAACTTCGTTGTGGCCATCGCTGGGGGAGGAGTTATATCGTCACGTCAACCCCCACCAAAACCCAGAAGGCACCAATAGAATAATAAGAACATATCATTAAATTTATTTTATTATTTGAGGCATTGCAACAACTGTAATTAATACTTACTTCCTGTTATCAACTTTTGTGCAATTGTTGTTGTTTTAATTTTTACTTACTCATCAAATTTATTTTACTTGTTTGACTTCATAATACAATAATGGAATAGTAAGAACATGTCATTAATTTTTTTTTATTATTTAAAACATTGCAAAAGTTGTAAATACTTACTTGCAAAAATTGTAATTAATACTTACTTCCTGTTATCAACTTTTGTGCAATTATTATTGTTTTAATTTTACTGACTCATCAAATTTATTTTACTTGCTTGACTTCGTGTGGAATTGGTTTGCGAAATAAAAATCATTATTGGGGTAACCTTCGAAGAAACAAGGTGTTTAAAGTGTTTTATTTGAACGGAAGAAAGTTTGAGCAACATAATGTAGATTTCTTTCAGAACGCATGTGCTTATTCGCGAAACTCTTTATTGTTCTCGAAATTGCAAGTGATATTTTGTGTTGCGTGAAGTGAATTCTGGAAAATATTTTTCATGGATTCTGGACAACATGGTAAGTATTTAATAATGGGTTGTCAAATACGTCTTGCGGTATTTCTATTGAATTTTTTTATTTTTTTTATGGAAATTTAAATGAATTTTTGATGACTCATGCCCAGCTCTTGACCGATGCTACGGCTGCTACTATGCCGGTCTCTTTCGACCAATTCAGCGATTTTATCGCAATTTACGACGACAGGCCTTCCGGAGCGTGGCGCATCTTCGACCACCTCTACACCAGAACGAAAACGTTGAAACCATCGTTGTGCGGTGGGAATGGAAACTGTATCGGGTGCATAAACTGCACAAATGTTATTGGCGGCTTGAGATGCATTTGTAGTAGTACTGTAAAATATGCCGTATTTTCTCTTTATTTTGCTCCATGTATGCGACGCTATAACTCACGAACGACTTAAAGGATACGACAATCAATCGAACACGTGTTAGCGCGTGAAATAAGCTTTCCAAAAAGGTATAGCATGACCCGATGCGACGAATAAAACTCGAACTACGTGCAGAGAACGTATAATATAGAGGAGGTTCATGGCGTGCCGATTGTCATCACGTTCCTCTTTTTGGAGGGGTTGAGTTTTCTATTATTATATAATGATATTATTATTTAATGATAAATTCCATTAAATCTGTTGGAATTTATAATAAAGTCATATTTCCATTATTACCTAAATAAATATATGTATGTACATAGATACATGTACATACATACATATATTGGGCATTAGAGGTTTTGATAACATTTTAAAGACCAAGCCGTCGCACATATTCGCATATGGATGTAATTATGTATATGTACATACATATAAACAGATTTTTAAAAAAACCATACCCGTAATGATAAATTTTTTTTTTGATAAAATCCCGTTTTGATAAAATCTTAAAAGTCATCTGCATATAATTATGTGTACATGTAAACAGATTTTAAAAAACCGTACGCATAAAGTTCACATATTCACATATGTATGTATGTAATTTTGAGTTCTCGTAAACAAATTTGAAACAATCATTCGCATAATGTTTGTAAATTTGTCTACACACAACTTTATGTGTAAATCGGGTCGATTTGTGGGGAGGCAAAAAATCGCCCATTGCTCTATGAAAATCATATTCTAGGGATCAAAATAAGAAACTTTGCCGAAGGAACCATACCTCTGAAACGAATTCTGATGTCCCCGAATTTGGGTCGAACTTTTAAGTAGGGGCAAATTTTGAAATAGAATTGAAATTACCGTTTCATTCTTATTACCCCTGAAAGTGAGGAGAACTAAAGCAGTAACCACTATGGTATTTCAAAAAAAAAATAAGTGAAGTGACCATTCCAAATCAAAAAGTTTACAATGAATCCACCATCCTCTACACCGCAAGATGAAGCAACTACATCAACAACTATCGAAAACCCAGTGAGTCATACACCCAAGCATGATGTTACTGTTTTTGGTGTGTATACTGATTTAACTGATCTTAATTTACCAACCCATCTGGATATCTTGAGATATTATTTTTACTTAAGCGAACATGCTAAAACAGAACAAAAAAAGTTTTCCCATAAATCATTCACTATTCAAGTACAAGATAAGTTGATTGGAATTTGGGAAAAACTTGGTATGGAAATAATGCTGAAAAAAAGTGTATGTTATAAATTAAATAAATTGCTTGACAAGTATCAAGAGCAAATCATAAACAACACCCAAAAATTTACAGAGTATGTAAAATTTCTGGAAACAATTTTTTACATTGGAACATGTAAATGCGATTTGAAGGCAGCTCCATGTGCATGCGGCTGGGTTGCCGAACGCCTCAAAGAGTTCATGCACGATCAACATAATCAGAGAAGACTAACAATGAATGCATTTATGATGGAAACTGAAGAGCAAGGAGCAACGTCTATGTCATCAATGCCAACATACCAAGATCCCGATGATTCAACATACGCACCGCCACCGGTTCAAGAAGATATGGATAGAAGCACAAGTTCACAATACACAGAGAGATATGATTGTTTTAACTTTGCCTTGGTATGTGACAGATTTGGTGTGCCTGACAGAGTAGCATCAGCATTGCGAACCGCTCTTTTGCAAGATTTTAAAATTAAAGATAAGCATAGGAAACCTCTCATCATGGATAAATCGAAAGTTCGCAGAGAAAAAGAGAAATGCAGACAAGAAGTGCTTCGCAAACGGTTAGATGATACCAATTTGTTAGCGTTTTCATTCGAAGGCAGAAAAGATGATACTTTAACGATAGATAAAATTGATGAGAAGTATCATACTAGGATGGTAAAAGAACCTAATCTTGTTATTTTGAGAGAACCCAATTCTGAATTGATTGGTTACGTAAGACTGGAACATGAAACCGCTGAATACAAAACAACCAAATTAAATGGTTTTTTCAACGATAAAAATATATCACTGGATACATTAATTGGAATAAGCTCTGACGGTGAGCCAACAAACACTGGCCCACACGGTGGAATTATACGACGATTCGAATTGTTGTTAAAAAAACCATTGCATTGGTTTGTTTGCCTTCTACACTTCAACGAACTTCCGTTTCGGCATTTGTTTGAAGCTTTGAATAAATCTACCAGCACTGGACCAAGATCGGCAACCGGAAAACTGAGCCGTCAAATCGAAACTTGTGAAACTCTTCGGTAAATTATTGCTATCACTCATTTATTATAATTGTCAACCATTTTTAATTATTTTATTATTATATATTTTTAGGTGGTGGACGGCTTCCAGAAAATTAAGTTGCAAAATATGTCCCCTGCTCCAGAAAAAAAAGAATTTTCCACCGATTCGAAGCACTTATACGACATGGCCCATGCAATTTCTAGCGGCGTGGTTCCGGTGGATCTGGCTAGCATCAAACCAGGGAAAATTGTACATTCTCGGTGGCTCACCAAGGCCGCTAGATTATTGCGATTATATGTGACAACGGAAAATCCAGATGCAAATTTAAGAATTCTGGTTGAATTTATAATTAAATGTTATGTGCCAATGTACTTCAATATCAAGTATTACAGCTCGGTCGCGTACGGTAGTGCATTATTTTTCAAGTTCATTGGTTGGTCACGATTTCTAGAACCTCGTTTACGCAAAATTGTCAATCAAGCAATTAACGAGAATTCATATTATGCGCATTCGGAAAATATCTTGTTATCAATGTTGTTTGATGATAGGAAAGAAAAGCGCGACTGTGCCATCAAGAAAATTCTACGCTATCAAACCGATGTTGACGAGCCAATGAAACTTAGAGTTTATAAAAAACCAGATATAAACTTTAATTGCACAAGTTATACGGAAATGATCAATTTGAATGATATAAATATCGTATTTGAACCACCCTTCACGCGAAGCATTCCGTACGATACATTGAAAGAATATTTAAATCAAGATGATCCACCGTTTAATGATCCAAAAATTCTATCACACATACAAGGAACGGAACGACATGTTCAATTGCTAGCTAGCGTTTCCAAACGGGTTATACCGGAAAATGTAGTGGCTGTTATGGCGACGACATTAGAGAGCCGTGCGAAATTGCCCAGACTTGAAAGTAAAAAAGACTTCAAACAATAATTATTTTTAGTTTCTTTTCTATAACTCACTTAAATTAATTTTTTCATTTACATATGTTCTGACTAAGTAAATTTCTTAAGAGAAAAAATAGATATTATTATAAATAAATAAATAAAAATAAAGAAAAAACATAGCCATTTAGCTGATTTTTTCATATAAAGGCCAAAAATGGTGATTTTTTGAAATGATTGTATGGAGAACCCCCCAGGGGAGTTCCAGGGGGTGTGCCACTGGCATGGGTGGATCGGCCGTCCAAAGTTAGTGGGGGTCGGTCATACATTTATACTCGAATGGAAAATTTGCCCCTACCCAAAAGTTCGACCCAAATTGGGGGACATCAAAATTCGTTTTAGAGGTATGGTTCCTTCGGCAAAGTTTCTTATTTTGATCCCTAGAATATGATTTTCATAGAGCAATGGGCGAGTTTTAAATCGACCCGCCCTAATATACACCCATTGTTTCATACATGAACTCCGTTGGCAACCAATGGCCGAACTTCAGGTTTTGTCAAAAAGTCAATGTGTTGTTGGTAGAAAATACGAGCTGTACCAAAAAAAATCAAACGATTGTCACCGCTTCCCTTGCCGCTGTACAGCTTCGCCCACAAACCAGCGTAAATATGTATGTTTGTGTGTGAGCTTGCATACATAACGACGCAGCTGCGTAAAAATATTTCAGAATTACAAAATATGTTTCACTTTCCTTGACAAATACAGTCAATCCCGGTTATGTGCCACAATCAAAGATAGCCAATTTTTTGGTTTGTTAAAAATAAAAATATAATATGGCACATAAGCGAGTGCGGATACTTAAGCAAGTGGTACTTAAAACCATAACTTCTATGAATTTCAAAAAACAAACCCTGAGATGCAGCAAGATATAATATAGTCTGTTAAGGGTGATGAGGGATGAATTTGATTTTCATTAAATCGTCGCGAAAAGACGCTTGTAGGCAAGGCATGCTCGGGGAGATGTAATGGCGTCTGCTTTTATGAATGAATCGAATATGCTTTTTGAAAGTACGTTTGCGTTCATGAATGAAAATTTTGTTGTTGGGTAATTACTATAAATTTTGACGTCGGCAATTTGGCTGCCATATTGGTTTCTGATGCTTTTTCAAACGATTGTTATTTTTGTAGAACAATATTTGTAATTTTTGCGGGTGACATATCCACATGTGAACGCATGTAA
>NW_024395905.1:0-12530 GCF_016617805.1 Bactrocera tryoni | reverse complement strand
CAGGCAGCATTCAGCGTCGCTAACATATGTATGTACATATGTATGCCTATATGTCAATAGCTGAATGCAAGTAACAAAGGAAAGAAGAAATAACGCTACAATCAGGCGATATTTGTCCCATAGGCGTAGCGTATGCAAACTTAGGTGGGGAATTATACCTTCTACAATATCTCAATCTTGAGCAATACCATTATAAGAAAATTGTATCCTTAATTTCTGCTATATATATCATACATGGACCGAAATTTTCGATCAAAAGTAAACTATGGGTACCGAAGTCTAAATATTCGGTACATTGGGGCTTGAATAGTTTTTATTAGATTTAAACAATTTTTGACCATAAAATGGCACACACTAAAGACATTATTTGTGCAAAGTTTTATACCATTGTATTAATTGCTTCTTGATTTGTGTACTGGAAACTGAACGAATAAAGTGGAATTTAAAATTGTGTTATGTGGAAAGTAGGCTTTGTTGTTTTCCGATTTCTTCCATTTTCACAATGTGACATAGGAATGTAAGAAGAATGCTACGTACAAAATTTTGTCAAAGTCGGTTGGTCGGGTCCCAAGATATGGGATTTCACAAAAAGTAGGCGGGGCCACGCCCATCGTCACACCAGCTCCTATTAAGCTTTTTTATACCTCGATGGAAATATTTAATGATAGTTATTGATTTATCGTGCTTTTAATAGTTTTTAACAGTACCGTTATATTAGAAGCGAGGGATTTGTTCTCCGATTTCATCCATTTTCACACTGTCGGTGGAAGTGCTTACAAGATTTCCACTCAGCAAATTTGGTTGTTGTGGCTTAAGCGATTTACGAGATATGTACATTAAACTTGTTAGAGGGGGTGACTACGCCCACTGTTTAAAAAAATTTTGCCCACTAGTGCCCCTTGCTACTGCAATCCCCGTACCAAATCAAAGTTTTATATCTCAATTTATACCATGTTCAGGCCGAAAATTTAAAAGTTTAGATTATATTTAAGTACTAGTGTTACCCGGCGCGCTTCTCTACGCAAAAAATTGATTGCTTAAAAGATTTGATTTCTTAACACAATAATGAAAAAGAAAAGCAATGTCCAATTTAATACAATTGTATACACAACATTTTTTGTTTTATTTTGTAGTGCATAAATAAACAAATTTTTCGTGGCTCCAACTTTCGAACATGCAACGTACAGTTGACCGTGAGAAAAGCAAGCTTCCTCTAAATTAACTCCACACACCTGGAGCGTTGGCCCTTGGGCTTTGTTGACGGTCATAGCAAAAGATAGCCGAACAGGAAATTGAAGACGTTTAAATTCGAATGGCATGTCCGTTGGTATTAATGAGATGCGCGGTATTAGTACAATTTCATCTTTTGCTTTGCCAGTGAGAATTGTTGCTTGAATTAAATTTGGCATCAATTTCTTCACTGAAAGTCTCGTCCCATTACAAAGTTTCGGTGCATTAAGATTTCGAAGAAGTATAATCGATGAACCAACTTTCAAATTCAAATTATGCGGTGGCATGCCTGTTGGTTCCAAAGAATTTAAAAATTCAACCGGATAATTGACTGCGTCTTCATCATTCATAGCAGTATCAATAGATTTATACGTTTCCGAATTATCTGGCAATTTTTCCTGGATGTGGAAATTGAATTCATTGACATTGACATTTTTTGGTGCTAAAATTGCACGTTCTCGTAACCAATCATGGTTATTATAATTTTGAGCAATATTTGGAAAAACGCCATCAATGAGTTCTTCTTTTGATGATACAATTATTGAAAAATTATTCGGTAACGTGATAAACCCATTTTGATCACTTGCCATTTTTCCATCGCCAATCTTCAGCAATTGCTTTGAAAACTCACGTGCTGAAGAATCATTTTGAAGACGCACACGCCACAAAAATGAACTTTTCAAACATGCATTCATTTCATCAGCTGGTGTTGATCTCGGAATAATTGGCAACGTTTGACGAAAATCACCAGATAACAATATTAATGCACCGCCAAACATTCTCCATTGGACATTCGTCCCATAAAATAATGGATGTTTGTTGCAAGACTTTAGCCATTCCAGAACTCCTTGAAATATTGCATGTTGGTGGGCTACCAACATATGATGATGGTAAAATTGTTAAACGGCCGATATCATTCACATTTACATCATTGATTATTGCGTCACGCAAATGTATGTATTCCTCTGATCTTAATCGGGCTTGATTGTAACGGATGAAATTTAATCGCTCACTTTCAATTTTGGCGTACATATCGACGATATATTGATGCGAAAGTTGATTGCATCGCAAAATAAAATTTGTTTCTTGAGGGCGAATCATCAATCGGTACGAATAAAAATTCATCGCACTGACTTTTTTTGTTGATTCTTGACATGTATTGCAAAAATTAATTAGCGAATGAAAATGATTTATAAATTATATTTAGCACATTTGCGTAAATTGCGGGAATTCCCGTCATTCATGTTTCCTCCAATAAAACAATTGCGGGAATTCCCGCGCTATTTGAATAGGGCTTTTCTACCGTCAAAAATGGTTCACTTCTTATCACTGCACATTTTTAGTGTTGGTAAAGTCGTGAACTACCATCCCTGACAGGCCAACCGCAATTCAAACAAATTTAATTTGGGGAATCCCCATTCAAAGTTAACGTGCCAGTCATTTGTGGTTTGTTGAGGGGAAGTTTCAATAAAACGAAATGCGGGAAATCCCGACAAAAGTGCATAGGAAATTCATGTGGTAATGGCGGGAATTCCCTAATTTTTTCAGACTATTTAAAAAAATTAACCTGTAGAAAAAAAGCGGAATTCCCGCTCTTCAATTTTGTATGAAAAAATTAAGTGATTATCTGGCAGCCACCCGCTAAATTCAAATGAACGCGAACGTGTTAAACAAAATAAAATGTATATGTACCAGTTGTTGGATTTATCAATGGTATGTTGATGTGATAGCCATCGTCCCCTCTCCAAAACAAAATGGGGTATTGCAATGCATCATAACAGCGATGGAGTTCTGAAATACGTTGTAAATTCTCATTTCTACGATACAAAACAATGTCTCGTGACTGAAAATGTTCGCCAACCACAACAATGGCTACTTCATCAATCGTTGGTGCATTGAATCGTCTGGTGTGCTCCCCAATTGGTGTTTTATCGGCTTTTATTATGATTTTGTGGCCATCGGAGGGCATCCGTTCGAGTGCCACTTTAAACAATTTCACCAATTCATTGTGTTGATGAAAAAATGTTTGCAATTCATTCACGATTGATCTTCTCATATTCGTCGAAATTGCACAGCGCTGATTTAATTCACGATTCTCACCATCAATGAAATATATTTGCAAAAATTTATGATCACCATCTGGGAATGGTAGCAAAGACCCAGCTCTATGGTATATTTGACCTTGAATCTGTAACGGTCGAGAAATATATATAGATGATAACGGATCTTAATTTCTAAAAACATCGAACACAGGGACGGCACATAAATTAAAAATGATATTGCTAATTCCACACGAAGAAATCATCTTAAACGTCGGCATAAATCCATCTTTTATAATATTTGTAGCTCCAAAAGATGTCATTTGAAAGCATGAATTGTATTTTTGAATATTTAAGAGGAAATGCTTTGACGTTGGCGAATTACCAAAAACAAATGAATGCAAAGGTTCTGGCGGAAGTTCTAGCACCGGTAATTTGACTTTCCCACCAGCACAACACATGCCAGGCGTTTCGTTTATGAATTTAAATGCTTTGCAATGTATACATTCTATATTCATCTGGCCAATGTAGGCATACATGCTGTAATCAATGGTGGCATCGTAATTGAAGCCGCGTGTTCCATTTGACGTATATCATAAATGGACGTACGCCCACGACGGTTTCTTGGTGCTTCACTACTATCCAAGTTCGTTGTGTTTCCATTTCATTTCGTCGAACACGATCTTCTTCACTTTGTGATCTTCGATTTAACGCTGTATCATTTGATTGACGTGAACGTCTGCCAATGTTTGGTCGTCTTGAACGTGGCATTCTTTCAGTACAGTGTATGACTAATTGAATGTAAAAGCAGTACATTGAAAATTATTTCTAGAAAAAATTATACATTTAATTCAAACTTCAATGTGTGTGCGTGGCAATATGAATTCACATACACTCACACTGGACATAACCTCAATTGTGCAAATAAAGAAAACACTCACCGGAAAATAAGGTCAAATTAAAATTGTGAAAATTAAGTAACGCTTGGCAATTGAACTATATATATAAAAATGAAGCAATTAAAATACAATTAAAAAAGAAACACATGGTTAACACTCACCAAAAGTATGTTTGTTCAAAATGAGAGCAAGATATAAAAGAACTCAAAGCACATAAGAAAACTGTCAACTGAATTCCAATGACAGCAAATTAATATTCTGTTCGCAATGAGAGCACGATGTAAAATTGATAAATCGTATTGAAAATACTTGATTTTGGTACAGTGTATTTACTCACAAAAAATGTCAAACTCAGGAACGGCTGCACCAATTCCAAACAAACTTCACACAAACTACCTCCTTATAGGTAGGAACGAACTCTAAAATTTTTGTGTCAATCGATTCGGCGGTTCTTGAGTTATAAGATTACCAAGGAAATGTAACTTCTTTTTATACTCTCGCAACAATGTTGCTAACGAGAGTATTATAGTTTTGTTCACATAACGGTTGTTTGTAAGTCCTAAAACTAAAAGAGTCAGATATAGGGTTATATATACCAAAGTGATCAGGGCGACGAGTAGAGTCGAAATCCGGATGTCTGTCTGTCCGTCCGTCTGTCCGTCCGTCCGTCCGATCTGTCCGTCCGTCCGTGCAAGCTGTAACTTGAGTAAAAATTGAGATATCATGATGAAACTTGGTACACGTATTCCTTGGCTCCATAAGGAGGTTAAGTTCGAAGATGGGCAAAATCGACCACTGCCACGCCCACAAAATGGCGGAAATCCGAAAACCTATAAAGTGTCATAACTAAGCCATAAATAAAGATATTAAAGTGAAATTTGGCACAAAGGATCGCATTAGGGAGGGGCATATTTGGACCCAATTGTTTTGGAAAAGTGGGCGTGGCCGCGCCCCCTACTAAGTTTTTGTACATATCTCGGAAACTACTATAGCTATGTCAACCAAACTCTACAGAGCCGTTTTTTTAAGGCATTTCCATATACAGTTCAAAAATGGAAGAAATCGGGATAATAACCACGCCCACCTCCCATACAAAGGTTATGTTGAAAATCACTAAAAGTGCGTTAACCGACTAACAAAAACGTCAGAAACACTAAATTTTACAGAAGAAATGGCAGAAGAAAGCTGCACCCAGGCTTTTTTTAAAAATTGAAAATGGGCGTGGCCTCGCCCACTTATGGACCAAGAACCATATCTCAGGAACTACTAGACCGATTTCAATGAAATTCGGTATATAATGTTTTCTTAACACCCTGATGACATGTACGAAATATGGGTGCAATCGGTTCACAACCACGCCTTCTTCTAATATAAAGCTATTTTGAATTCCATCTGATGCCTTCTCTGTATAATACGAGTATAAACATTAAGAACCAATGATGATAGCGGAATAAAACTTTACAAAAATACGGTATTTGAAAAATATTTAAATGACGAATAATGAAATCTCGATTATCACTTTACCATGCGAGAGTATAAAATGTTCGGTGACACCCGAACTTAGCCCTTCCTTACTTGTTATATATATAGATTTCATAACCCAACAGTGTTCTCACTGCCGTTAGAAAGATCAAAAAACAGCTGTTATTGTCATTCAAGAATTCACATCGCTTAATATTTATCAAAAGAAAAGATTGTCATATGGTATTTTGAAATAAAAAGACGGCTTTTTTAATATTTTCCATATAATAGAAATAATGGTTGCATTTTTTCATTTGTTAAGTCGATTTTCAGATGAAATTAGATTCATTGCTTTAAAAAAAATTTGATTGTTTACAATTTTTTCCCTTTGTAGTGTCTAAATCAGCTGTGATAATGTAACAGATTTCCAGTGCTGACAAGTAGATTGCGCAAAATCAGAGTCGCACAGGGAGATTTAGCGTGGATCAGTTTCAAACCATTTCAATGAAGTGATTTGGAACTTTCATTTTTGTATGGCGAAATCTTGATACATTTTTAAGATTAGTGGGATAATCCATTCAACAGCCGAAATCGTGGGATTAAGTGTCGGTCTGAACATGGTATTACTGCTTAGTTATGGCCTTTATTAGTTGATTTGAACACTGGAGAATAAAAAAAAACAAATGTAATTTAAAATTTTGTTATATGGGAAGTAATTTTTTTTTTGTAGAAGGAACCTACATACATACATCATTTATATATACATATATAACCTTATTTCTCTCTCTTTTAGTTTTTGGTGATACGTAGCAACTGGATGCAAGAGTATAAAAATAGTGTAAGCTGTTATTAGTTTAAAAATATTTTCTAAATTTATAAGACAACAGATTTTACCCGAAATCGTTAATATCTGTATTTACGATTTTTGAACGTAAGATTTTACAGATATAATGGTTGTTGGTCAGTGTATGACAGAAGATAAAACAGATGTTTTTGCCATTCAAGAATTCACATCGCTTAATATTTATTAAACGAAAACAATGTTATATAGTATTTTGTTATAAAATCCGTCTTATTTTAAATATTTTCCATATAATGGAAACAATGTAGACATTTTTTTATTTGGTAAGTCGATTTTCAGTATCAGTAATAATTTTCTATATGGGCTTACATACTTACAGCTCCTCAAATAATTGATCGAATGTTTGCGGTGTGTTAACTATTCAAAGATAAAAGACAAAATAAAACCAAAATCAAATCGAAATGTTTTATTACCAAAGGGGAGCTTAACATTTTCAAAAACCAAAGCGTATTTCATTCAAAAAGTGAAACAAACAAACAGTAAATCAAAACAAAGATAAGAGCATTCGATCATTAATTGGAGTTTTATTCTGGTAGGCATGCTGCTTATTAGTTTCCGACAGGCTTCTCTTGTGATTTTGTTCCAGTACGCTGTGACTTATTGTCAAAGTTCATTAAGGTTTACTTGCCTAGAACCTTTTGAGTTTTCTATCTTGATCTTGAATTTCTTGATAATCCCCCAGTTTGCTTCACTCTTCAACATGACCCTGACTAAATTGTCTGCATTAATTGGGCCAACCAGTCCTCTACCGCGGTGCGTTCTCATTGCCAGTGAATGTGTGTTCAGCGTCGTCTTCTATTGCGTCGTTGTATAGGCTGGGGCCTCCTACGTTGGCCATTAGTCGGCTCAGTTGAGAGGTGATCTTCGCTGCCTTTCCTGCGGCGTCCTGGATTTGTACGCAGAAGGTTAATCTGGGGTCCAGTCTTACGCCTAGGTATTTTTCAATATTTTATACCCGAATCCCCAGGGGTTTCTATTATCAGATAATGAGAAGAGCGTATTTCGTATACTGCTTTTATTAAATTTGCCCACTTTACGGAGTTAAATGCATTCCTCACATCCATGACTATTAGCGCCCATTATTTGTTTATTTCCTTTTCAATTATTGCACATTTCAGAGTATCAACTATTTCTCTTAGTGCGTCAATACTGGAGCTCTTTTTTATAAAGCCGTATTGTCTCTATTGCTAACTCCAAACGGTTTCTTACAATGCTTTCGTACACTTTCTCAATCGTGTCGATCATTCACAGAGGTCGATATGATGAAGGTTCTTCTGGTGGCTTTTTTGGCTTTGTGAGTAGAATCAGACGCTGGATCTTTTACGAATCGGGGAGCACCTCTTCTAATATGCATGCATTGTACATGTTAACAAACATTCCGGGTCTTAGAGTCTTGGCTTTTAATTTTTTTTTTTGCTTTAGCCAATAGTTCTTCTTCTGTGACTGTGACTTAGCAAACATTAGTGCTATTATGAACCTTTATTTCCTTTATGAAAGGATTTTTGTGTGCTACTCTTTAAAATCGTAAGGTTTTAAACATACGTAAGTACATATTTACGATGGTTTGTTGGCTAAGCTGTTACAGCGGCAAGAGAATCGGTGACAATCGACGTTCGTTCGTTTGTGTTTTTCGGTATAGCTCGGATTTTGAATCTACAACACAATGTTGTGACGCTTTGTCGTCGCGTCAATCCTTCGACACATTGATTCTTTGACAGAATATGAGCTTTGGTTGTCCATTGCTTGTCCATGAAATGCTCAAATGCTCAAATCTGCTATTTTCATGTCCCTGATGTTAACTGTGGTGAAACTTTTGTATAATGGCCTCACCGTGAACATTCTCTATGATACACGTCTCTGCTTTACACTAAAGTGTTTCAATGGCTTTTATTCATTCAGGTTGCCAGGGTACAAAGTTTTCGGTTGCACCCGAACTTAGATCAACGGGCGAATAGGGTTGAACGATTAATGCAACTCTACAGAAGAAGAGCAACAGAGAAAGATAGAGTGCGAGAGAGAGAGAATGAGAGTGAAGCAGAGAACATAAAGCATAGAGAAGGTGCAGGTTCGACAGTGAACATTTGTTAGATTTGTAGTAAGGCATTCACCGCACTACTACCTAATTCACGCTGTGAAGAGAAATAAATAATGGGTTGTCAAAAAAGTATTGCGGTATTTTTATTGAATTTTTTTTTATTGAAATTGAAATGGTCCATAAACTGCACAAATTTTATTGGCGGCTTGAGATGCATTTTTGCCTTTATCGTAGTAGTACTGTAAAATATGCCGTATTTTCTCTTTATTTTGCTCCATGTTTGCAACGCTATAACTCACGAACGACTTAAAAGAAACGGCAATCAATCAAACACGTGTTAGCGCGTGAAATGAGCTTTCCAAAAAGGTATAGCATGATGCGTCGAATAAAACTAGAACTACGCGCTTTCAGCACCAACTAGCGAAAATACCGCAAGACTTTTTTGACAACTTTTTCGGCATACATATGATGACGTGGCATGTATGCCCAAGCAGAGAATTTGAAGATGTATCTTCTTCTTCTTCTTCTTAATTGGCGTAGAAACCGCTTACTCGATTATAGCCGAGTTAACAACAGTGCGCCAGTCGTTTCTTCTTTTCGCTACGTGGCGCCAATTGGATATTCCAAGCGAAGCCAGGTCCTTCTCCACTTGGTCCTTCCTACGGAGTGGAGGTCTTCCTCTTCCTCTGCTTCCCCCGGCGGGTACTGCGTCGAATATTTTCAGAGCTGGAGTGTTTTCATCCAACCGGACAACATGACCTAGCCAGCGTAGCCGCTGTCTTTTAATTCGCTGAACTATGTCAATGTCGTCGTATATCTCGTACAGCTCATCGTTCCATCGAATGCGATATTCGCCGTGGCTAATGCGCAAAGGACTATAAATCTTTCACAGAATTTTTCTCTCGAAAACTCGTAACGTCGACTCATCAGTTGCTGTCACCGCCCAAGCCTCTGCACCATACAGCAGGACGGGAATTATGAGCGACTTATAGAGTTTAGCTTTTGTTCGTCGAGAGGACTTTACTTTTCAATTGCCTACTCAGTCCGAAGTAGTACCTGTTGGCAAGAGCAATCCTGCGTTGGATTTCCAGGCTGACATTGTTGGTGGTGTTAATGCTGGTTCCTAAATAGACGAAATTATCTACAACTTCAAAGTTATGACTGTCAACAATGACGTGAGTGCGACGACTGTTTGTTTGATAACAGGAGATATTTCGTTTTGCCCTCGTTCACTGCTAGACCCATTTAAACTCTTATAGAAGATGGTACCTTCTCTATTTAGTTTTGCAGCTCGAACTATTTTCTCCAGAAGCAGGTTGAAGAAATCGCACGATAGGGAGTCGCCTTGTCTGAAACCTCGTTTGGTATCGAACCGCTCGGAGAGGTCCTTCCCAATCCTGACGGAGCTTTTCGTGTTGCTCAAGGTCAGTTTACACAGCCGTATTAGTTTTGCGGGGATACCAAATTCAGACATCGCGGAATAAAGGCAGCTCCTTTTCGTGCTGTCGAAAGCAGCTTTGAAATAGACGAAGAGGTGGTGTGTGTCGATTCTCCTTTCACGGGTTTTTTCCAAGATTTGGCGCATGGTGAATATCTGGTCGGTTGTTGATTTTCCAGGTCTGAAGCCACACTGATAAGGTCCAATCAGTTTGTTGATGGTGGGCTTTAATCTTTCACACAATACGCTCGGTAGAACCTTATATGCGATGTTGAGGAGGCCAATCCCACGATAGTTGGCGCAGATTGTGGGGTCTCCTTTTTTATGGATTGGGCATAGCACACTTAAATTCCAATCGCTGGGCATGCTTTCGTCCGACCATATTTTACAAAGAAGCTGATGCATGCTCCTTATCAGTTCTTCGCCACCGTGTTTGAATAGCTCGGCCGGTAATCCGTCGGCCCCTGCCGCTTTGTTGTTCTTCAGGCGGGCAATTGCTAATCGAACGTCTTCATGGTCGGGCAATGGAACGTCTGCTCCATCGTCATCGATTGAGGAATCGGGTTCGCCTTCTCCTGGCGTTGTGCGTTCACTACCATTCAGCAGGCTGGAGAAGTGTTTCCTCCATAATTTAAGTATGCTCTGGGCATCGGCCACTAGATCACCTTTGGGGGTTCTACAAGAGTATGCTCCGGTCTTGAAACCTTCTGTAAGCCGCCGCATTGTTTCGTAGAATTTTCGAGCATTACCCCTGTCGGCCAGCTTATCAAGCTCTTCGTACTCACGCATTTCAGCCTCTTTCTTTTTCTGTCTACAAATGCGTCTCGCTTCCCTTTTTAACTCTCGGTATCTATCCCATCCCGCACGTGTTGTGGTCGATCGTAACGTTGCGAGGTAGGCAGTCTGTTTTCTCTCCGCTGCGACACGGCACTCCTCGTCGTACCAGCTGTTCTTTTGCACTTTCCGAAAACCAATGGTTTCGGTTGCAGCTGTACGTAAGGAATTTGAAATGCCGTCTTACAGTTTCCTTATACCGGATTGTTGACGGGTGCTCTCAGAAAACAGGAGTGCAAGCCGAGTAGAAAATCGTTCGGCTGTCTGTTGTGACTTCAGGTCCTCGACGTCGAACCTTCCTTGTGTTTGTTGGCGTGTGTTTTTTGCTGCAAAGAGGCGGGTGCGAATCTTGGCTGCAACAGGATAGTGATCCGAGTCGATGTTAGGACCTCGGAGCGCACGCACATCTAAAACACTGGAGACGTGTCTTCCGTCTATCACAACATGATCGATCTGGTTGGTGGTTTTTCGATCCGGAGACAGCCAGGTAGCTTGATGAATTTTTTTATGCTGGAATCTAGTACTACAGATAACCATATTTCGGACCCCGGCGAAGTCGATCAGCCTCAACTCATTTGGGGATGTTTCGTCGTGGAGGCTGAATGTACCGACCGTAGTGCCAAAGATACCTTCTTCACCTACCCTGGCGTTAAAGTCGCCAAGCACGATTTTGACATCATGGCGGGGGCAGCTCTCATAAGTGCGCTCCAAGCACTCATAAAAGACATCTTTGGTCACATCGTCCTTCTCTTCCGTCGGGGCGTGGGGGCAAATCAGCGATATGTTAAAGAACCTCGCTTTGATGCGGATTGTGGCTAGACGTTCATTCTTTGGAGTGAATGATAGTACTCGGCGACGGAGTCTCTCTCCCACCACGAATCCAACACCAAACTTGAGCTCCTTTATATGGCCACTGTAGTAAATGTCACAAGGACCTACTCGTCTCTGTCCTTGTCCCGTCCATCGCATTTCTTGGACGGCGGTGATGTCAGCCTTTATTTTTGCGAGGAAATCAACCAGCTGGGCAGCGCCACCTTCCCAATTAAGGGTCCGGACATTCCAGGTGCATGCCCTCAAATCGTAGTCCTTATTTCGTTTGCCATGGTCGTCATCAAAAGGGGGGTCTCTCATCCGAGGTTGTGTTTTTTTTTGTCATTGGTTCTGATTTTTACGTGGCGGGTCCCAAACCCAGCGCACCACCCTATGTAGGGGATGTTTCGCCTTCTCACATTAGCTCGCCCTCGAACGGATGTTCTTAGGCTACCCAGAGGATACTTGGTCAAAGACCGGAAGTAGTGAGCTGCTTGAGCCATGTGTAAAAGAATCGTTTCTGGCCACTCCCAAGTGAATGGCGATCAGATAACTTTCCTCACTTGCGTGAACATCTACACATGACTCCATCCTCCAAGATATATAGTATAAATATATGTATGTACGCATGCCCATGATTAGACTCCCAATGAATGTAAAGAATTTCGTTTTGCTTGTTTAAATTTTTGCTTTCTACCAGGGAACGGCTTGTATGAGCAATGTATGCATATACATATGTATGTATGTACATATGCATGCTTTTGAGTTCTGGCCTCAGCAATTCAATATTGACATGTAAATGTCAGGTTATAGTTAGGATTTTCCATATTTAATTGCGCAGATTGTATACGGCGAATACACTTGATCACGCCACTGCCAACTTGAGACTGCTCGCCAGCATTCTAGCATACCGAAAGTGCTC
>NW_024395904.1:0-117273 GCF_016617805.1 Bactrocera tryoni | reverse complement strand
GAACCAGCATTAACACCAACACCAACGTGAGCCTCGAAATCCGACACAGAATAACTCTTGCCAACAGGTACTACTTCGGACTGGGTAGGCAATTGAGAAGTAAAGTGCTCTCTCGACGAACAAAGACCACATTCTACAAGTCAGTCATCATCCTCGTCCTGCTATATGGTGCAGAGGCTTGGGCGATGACGGCAACCGATGAGTCGACGTTACGAGTTTTCGAGAGAAAAGTTCTGCGAAAGATTTATGGTCCTTTGCGTGTTGGCCACGGCGAATATCGCATTCGATGGAACAATGAGCTGTATGAGATACATATACGACGACATTGACATAGTTCAGCGAATTAAGAGACAGCGGCTACGCTGGCTAGGTGATGTCATCCGAATAGATGAAAACACTCGGTCTCTGAGAGTATTCGACGTAGTACCCGCCGAGGGAAGCAGAGGAAGACCCCTACTCTGTTGGAAAGACCACGTGGAGAGGGACCTGGCTACACTTGAAATCTCCAATTTGTGCCAAAAAGCGAAAAAGAAGAAACGACTGGCGCGCTGTTGTTAACTCGGCTATAATCGCGTAAGCGGTGTCTACGCCAATTAAGAAGAAGAAGAATTACTGAATAAAGAAATGCAGCAACTATACTTGATGGTGGACAGATTGCGCATTTAACATTAAATACCTTTTGCAAATTCATACAGCAGCAATGTAAATGTCTATAGGTACTTGTTTTTATAAGAACTAAGGATGGGGGATGGGGATGTGTAGAAGTTCACGCAAGTGAGGAAAGTTCACGCAAGTGAGGAAAGTTCTCTGAGCGCCATTCACTTGGGATTAGCCTGAAACAATTTTTTTACATATGGCTCAAGCAGCTCACGACTTCCGGTCATAGACCAAGTAACCTCTGGGTAGCCAAAAAAAACATCAGTTTAAAGGCGAGCTAAACTGAAAAGGCGAAGCATCCCTCCCCTGGTTTGTGTGGTGGGTGTGGGATCCGCCACGTAAGAAACCCCGAGTGGCGCGGACGGGATAAGGACTGAGAATGAGTAGGTTCTTGCATTTACTTCGTACAGTGATCATATAGCGATGCAAATCTGCGGGCAATGAAAGTAATTTTTTGGCATAACGGTCGGTAACGGTAGCCTACGATGAAAACATTCAAATCGACTTCAGCACCGGCAATCGGAATATGATTATCCGTAGACTCAGAATTGGTAGAATAAAAATTTAATCGGGTTACCGTAGGCTACCTCCTGAATCGAAAACCAACAACCAGGTCGATCATGCTGTGATAGGACGAAGCACGGCATTTTGAGTGCGTATTTACCCCGATCCAACAGCATTGATTCGCATCTTGTTGCGGCGAAAATACGCGAACGCTGGCAGCAAAACGCATGTCAACGAACGACAAGAAAGGTCCGACGCTGGACAAGCAAAACCACAACCGACTTACCCAGTCGGTTTTTGCATTGCTTTCGGCGAGCACCATCAGTAACCTGAACTATGGACCATTTCAATCCCTTTACGCAGTTGCTTCTGCAAACGGCCCACTAATTTTGGCAAAAGGGACATACATAAATAGGTGCATGTCGTGTAGAGATGCCAAAACAGTTACCAGTTCGCAACGTTACAATTGACCGCAACACGTTTGTGATGGGATAGGAACCGAGAGCTGAAAAGGAAAGCGAGACGCATTTGCAGACAAAAATAAAGAGAGACGGAAATGCGTGAGTACGAGGAGCTTGACAGGGGTTGTGAGGGGTTATGCTCGAAAACTTTACGAAAAGATGCGGGGACTAACAGAAGGTTTCAAGACCGGATGCAGGCTCTTGTACAACCTCTGAAGGTGGTATTGGACTTGTGCCAAGAGCATATACTGGACGATATGGAAAGGAAAACTTCTTCACAATCTGCTGGATAAGGCAGTGAAAGCGCAACACCCAGGGAATAGTGAAAGCGGATTCTCTCAATCTCCACAATGACGATAGAGCGCTGGCACACAAGATAAACAATGGGATACATTATGTTTTTTAGCAGAGTAACAATTTCGTATTTCTGGTTTTATATTTATTCTAATATACTTCAAAAAGCTGTACAATAATGTCATTAACATAATGCCGCAACAAAATTATATTATTTCATGTGTCGTGCTGCAAAAACAAGAAATATATCTGATGCATGTATATATTTGTTTAGATTTAACACATAAAAAATGGAAATTTTTGCTTTATTTTTGTTATCCGATTAAAAATTCTTATAACTCCCAGTAATTTGGGATATTTATAAAATTGTCTCTTTTGATTTAGAACCAGACATCTTTTTGTAAAGCCACAGAGATTTAAGCATTGATTTTTTTGTATTCTGTTATTCAGGTTGGGAGAAGGAAGGAATTTTCAAAAGCTATTAGTTGATAACAGCTGAGATGGTTTTAGTGATGGGTAGATCGTTCTTAATTTTTAACAATACCAAAAGAAATAAAATTCAAAAAAGTAACAATATAAAATTTTATTTATTTTTCAAAGTCTTATCTACATATTTACAACAAAAAATAATACAAAAGTAATTCTGTTTTTAGCCAAATCGGCTTAATATCAAAAAAGTCTTAAAATTACATCACAAAAATAAGTATGCATTTAATCAAAAACCGAATTCAAGAAAAAAATGGTATTATGATGAACTGTTAATATTTCGTTGGATAGCCTTAATCTTTTTGACAGCTTTTAACCGCGATGGCATAGAGTTTACCAGGTTCTGAGTCAGAGAAATTGGAATCTTCCCCCATTCCTCCATAAGCGCTTTCTTTAAGTCATCTTTGCCTTTTATTTCATGTTTCCTTATTTGTCTGTCAAGATGTTCCCACAAATGTTCAATAACATTAATATCTGGCGATTGAGGTGGTGTTTTTAGCTGCTTTGGTGTGTTATACAACAGCCATTCTCTGACAACTCAGAGCTGTATGCTTGGGGTCATTGTCCTGTTGGAAGACAAATGATCGCTCAAGCCCCAATTTTAATGCACTTTGCTTTAAATTATCCTTCAAAATGTTAAGATAAACCATTTTATCCATTATTCTTTCAATCACAACCAAATTTCCTACACCAGAAGCCGCCATACAACCCCACACCATTATTGAGCCACCACCATGTTTAACAGTACCGGTCATGTTTTGAGGATCGAGCTCTGAATTTGCTTTTCTCCATACTTTTCCACGTCCGTCGGAACCAAAAATATTAAATTTACTCTCGTCAGAGAAAATAACGGTATTCCAAAAGTTTTCGTCTTTGGTTTCGTGAAGTTTTACAAATTCAAGTCTTTTCTTTCTGTTAGTACTATTTACAAATGGCTTTTTACGGATGTTCCGACCATGGAAACCAGCAGTATACAAAGCACGACGAATGGTTTGGGGGTTAGAAGTCTTGCCAGTTTCTTTTTCTATTTCGGCCTGTATTTTAGGGGCACTTATTTTGGGGTTTTTCTGTACCTTTCGTACAATTATTCTGCGTTCCTGCTCCGTGAAAATTTTCGGGCGCCCAGTTCTTGGTTGATTCTGGTATTACCATCTCTTTTAAATTTTTCAATAATTTTTTGTACTGTGGCGTTGCTTTTGTTAACGTCTTTTGCAATTTGGCGTTGGCTTTTTTTATCTTTTGTACAATTTTATTATTAAATCCTTCATATCTTGTGAAAGTTCTTTTGCCCTCGAGGAGCCATGACCAAATTTTTAACTAAAATTCACTTTATAACTTTAAAAAAGGTTCGTGCCTAATAATAACGAAACAAATTTGTAGGTCTTTCTCGCAAATAAATCACATAAAGACTAACGAAATACATAAATTTGCGAACTGCATACATACTTTGTTATATGATTTTTACTGTTTCCTATGAATTGACGCCAGACAAGATAACGGGAATATTTGTAGTCATCGCGTCTTTTATATTCTTGGAAGAAATCTTGCATAGCACTTGCATACATATTTTGACAAAAAAATTTCCAATTATTTTGGAAATAAATTCACATATTCGGCTGTTAATCATGGTGCATACTTACTTTAGTGATGCACTGTAATTGTTTAATGCCCTTGCCAAGATGTGATGGTGGTATTACTGAAGAAGATTTTTTCTTCACTTCAGAAAAGCAATATAGTAATTGCCAAATGGTAAAACCACCCCTTGAATTTATAGATTTTCTATCAAAAATCGAAGATATTTATACACAACATTTTGATTCTACTTGCCATAAGATCCCAAATATTATTTGAAAAAATGGTTAACGTAGAACCGTACTATTGTTGTGAAAATTGTAATTCTGATATTATAAAATGTCTATTAGTAAACGCTTTTAATAAAAAAGTAAAACAAAGTGATTTCAAAAACGTAAAGTTCTTGTGTGTTGCACATAAATAGTAATCACGTCCGTTTGTCTGTCTATATGAGTCAGAATTTATATGTATATATGTCTGTCTGTCTGAATTATTTTCTATTTGTCAAAAAGTTTATCTGTCGAAGGCCGTATTTCCATAGCGATTAGGTTTGTACGCTTATTACACTGTGATAGCTTTTTTCAAAAAAAAAAAAAAGACAAGACCAACTTCGACGGTTTCCCCCTATTTCGGGTGCTACGAATCGAACTGCATCATTACTTTTTTGAGTTACAATCATGGGTTCATACAAAATTTTTTGTTGAAGTTTTTCATCAAAGTGGCCCATTGTAAGAGAAAGGCACATTTTTCTTCGATCTCTAACTTTTTTTTAATGTTAACTTTTTGGTAAACTTTTCTTTGGCAAAGCTTCTCAGAATAAGTCCGTCTTTAAGTTCTTAGATGACTGTAAACCCAAAATCAATGTTTTTAGGTCCTTATAGCCAATATGTCGAAAAAACTGAAATTTAATCCATTTTTTTTAATGTTTTTTCCCTCACGTTTCGTCAATATTTTAATTTACCCTTTGATACTTGTACATTAAGTGACATCTTGTAATAGTAAGAAACTTAAGCAAAGACAATGATCTGAGCAAACTAACCATTAGAAAAAAAACTTAACAAACTTTAAGCATAGATTGCAGTTGTTAATTTGACTTTGACTTCGCGGAAAGAACATTGTTTTAGTGCCTTGTATATTAAGAAAATAAATTAAAATGAATAAGTGTCCAATTGGCCTATCGTTGATCTGCTACGTATGTGGAAAATTTACAAGCCCTCGGAGTAGACGCAAAATATCTTCGGGAACTGCCGGCATCAACGAGAAATGTTTCGATTTGCCCGTTATAAGAGACGTAGATTGGGTGCCAAATACCATTTGCACGCAATGCAACAACAACCCGCATAACTGGTCAAAAGACTGTGCCTAAAAACGGGTTCGGCATCCCAATGATTTGGATAGATCCACAAGGGCATCATACTGGTAATCTGCTACGCGTGCAAGAACAAATTTGCAGGACTCAACAAAAAAAAACACAGTTTACAAAAGTGTTCAATCTGCACAGCTACCAGTATCTCACTCAGAAAATGCTCCGATAACAAGATGTCCAAGTCCAACTGACAGATATACATATTTCGCCAACATTTTCCACCGAGCCTACAAATCTACCCAACCGAAGTTGAAAGCCCATGTCGTCACTTGGAGATTTCCCAAGCCCGTTAGAATACGATGGTACGACAGCTGAAATTATCGCAAAGACAAGCGATTTGCCGATCACATCATCTTCGATCGGTAAATATATTGTCTAAAGATGTAAAGGTGTATGGATACCGCAAAAGTCAGAAGGAGCTTTTAGATTTCTTTGAGGTTAATGGCGATAATACTTTTTCGTATTGTAAAAATATTCCTGGTCTTATGCAAATCATGAACTGTGCGTACAAACCAGAGCAATAGCGCTTGTTTATTGACTCGTCGAAAAATAGTTTAAAAGCAGTATTGCTGTATGTGGATAACACAAATATTAATATAAAATATATATGTAATATTGTGTAAAAATTTATGATACTTATTGATAACACTTCTGTATAAGATACAAAAAATAAAACAGCACACAAACATAGTTACTGTAGCTTTTTTAAAAAATACAAATTTTATTAAGTTTTTTTCTAATGGTTAGTTTGCTCAGAACGTTGTCTTTGCTTAAGTTTCTTACTATTACAAGATGTCACTTAATGTATAAGTATCAAAGGGTAAATTAAAATATTGACGAAACGTGAGGGAAAAAACATTAAAAAAAATGGATTAAATTTCAGTTTTTTCGACATATTGGCTATAAGGACCTAAAAAATATTGATTTTGGGGTTTACAGTCATCTAAGAACTTAAAGACGGACTTATTCTGAGAAGCTTTGCCAAAGAAAGTTTACCAAAAAAGTTAACATTAAAAAAGTTAGAGACCGAAGAAAAATGTGCCTTTCTCTTACAATGGGCCACTTTGATGAAAAACTTCAACAAAAAATTTTGTATGAAACCATGATTGTAACTCAAAAAAGTAATGATGCAGTTCGATTCGTAGGACCTGAAATAGGGGGAAACCGTCGAATTTGGTCTTGTCTTTTTTTTTGACTATCACAGTGTTATCAATATTTTTTTGTTGTTTTTTAAGTGTTTTCGTGTACCAGGAAAAGTACCCTTCTTCCCACCACTATTCCTTTGATAGGGTTTTTAATAAGTATTTCGCTCTGGGTGATTTAGAATATTTTGTAAATATTATTTATTACTTAGTAGATTGTTTTGAATATTATTGTTGTTGTTCCAGAATTGTACCTGATTTTTTATATTTATTTTAGTTTTTGTTTAAATAATTACAAGTTGATTGTTTTGACTTGTATTGTTAATGTATACATACAATGGAATTGTACCTGATTTTTTTATATTTATTTTGGCTTTTGTTTACATAGTTTCCAGTTGATTGTTTTAACATACATATGTGACCTGGTCTACGGAAAGGAGGCTTAGGTGTCAAAAAAAGGAGAACAATTAATGAGATAACGAGAAACTGACGATTATTTTTAACAGCTTTTCCCAGAAAACTAGTTTTCGCACGTTAGCTCCCTTTTCGTAGACCAGGTCACACACCTATATTGTTAATGTTATATTTTTAATGTAATTAATATTCATGAATTGTACCTGACCTTATATATTTATTTTTGTCTAGTCATATTTTTATACTCTCGCAACAAAGTGCCATAAAATACCTCTGATCTGTAGGAATTTAAAGCTAAAAACTAACGATTGTAGTGTAGTTTCTATGGAAAATTTTTACAGGCTTTCGTCCAGTCCTTAATGTTAATATTAAGGGCTAAAATTTTCAGGGATTTTTTTTTTTTGGGGTATTTCCAATGAAATTTCGTGACGGGACTGAAAAAAAATTAATAGTTCAAAAATTTATATGCAATTTCACATACTTATAAAGAAATAAATATTGTACCGTTTCTATCAGTTTTATCGTAAATAGTATACGGATGAGAATTAGAACGATGTATTAAAAATTCAGCTTCAAATGCCTAAATATCTTCTTTCTAAATTAAAATTATTAGTAATAATATTTCAAAAAATTACGAATACAAACCGTTTTATGTTTTCTGTCTGTCAATTGTAAACAAATACATTCAGTAGAAAACTCACCACCGAGAAATCTAAAAACAGGGCTGCTTTTTATTAATAAGACCTCACTACATAACGAATATCTGACCATCAGTAAATGATATTTTTATAGGCGAAACATAACACACTATGGCGTTTAAATCGAATATTAGTAAGTATACGTCATTAATTAACAATTTCACTTTTATATTGAACAACAATATTTATAGTTTTTGTTATTTATTAGAATAAATTTGCGTCAATATATACAGCACTGCGTTGCTACCTCTGAAAATCCAAGATGGCCGCTATTCACCCCTCAGAAAGCTACCACGAAAAGGTTATCTACTGTATATACTGTGGTTAACATTTTTAACAGTTCTCTCGCATACTCTAAACAGAGAAAATGAAGAGAAGTAAACCCTAGTGTATTTTCTATGGAAAATTTTTACAACCTTTCGTCCAGTTCTTAATGTTAATATTAAGGGCTAAAATTTTCAGGGATTTTTTTTAGGGTATTTCCAATGAAATTTCGTGACGGGACTGAAAAAAATTAATAGTTCAAAAAATTATATGCAATTTCACATACTTATAAAGAAATAAATATTGTACCGTTTCTATCAGTTTTATCGTAAATAGTATGCGGATGAGAATTAGAACGATGTATTAAAAATTCAGCTTCAAATGCCTAAATATCTTCTTTCTAAATTAAAATTATTGGTAATAATATTTCAAAAACTTACGAATACAAACCGTTTTATGTTTTCTGTCTGTCAAATTGTAAACAAATACATTCAGAAGAAAACTCACCACCTAGAAATCTAAAAATAGGGCTGCTTTTTATTAATAAGAACTCACTACATAATGAATATCTCACTATCAGTAAATGATATTTTTATGGGCGAAACATGACACACTATGTAGTTTAAATCAAATATTAGTAAGTATATGTCATTAATAAACAATTTCCTTTATTATTAAGCAACAATATTTATACTTTTTGTTATTTATACCACGAAAAGGTTATCTACTTTATATACTGTGCTGCAAACGAAGCGTACGCATCGCCATTGTATTCCTCGCCTTTTCGATCGCCATAAACATCCTTATAGTTTTGCGCTATTGTTAAAATTAAAGAACCGAATTAAAGTTAAATAATAATCTCCCGCTTGTTCATATTGGAAAAATAATCGAAGTTAATTAAATACACATTGAAATCACTATTAGATAATTTAACCGGGTGTTTTATTTCAATAAGTGAAAGTGGTAAGTGTCACCAAGGCAAAAGTGAAGTGCGTCATCATCTATTCAAACATTGGTCCTTCGAGCCGGATAGAAAGGCACTATTTGGGAAAAAAAATAAAAACAATAAAAAGATACAAGCGGCAAAATAATTAAAGTGACACATACAAAATACAAAAAATTAAAGGTGCGGTGACATATACATACATGTTAATTTACATATGCAAACAAAATTATTTCTATTTCAAGAAAAAATATATAAAAAAGGTGCGGTGACAGACACACATACATATATACATATACAAAAAAAAAAATTCAAGCAAATTAAAAAAAAAATAAAAAAAAAAGTTCCGTGAGGTGACATATACATACAAGGCAGTGCTAAAAATCAAAAAACAAAGGAAATACTAAAAATCGGGCGCGAAATAATTTATCAAAATAAAAAAACATACACACGGGCGCGAAGCTCAATACATAAAAAAAATAAATATTAATAAAAGTAATAAAAAAAAAGAAAAAATTTTTTTAATTCCAATTTAAATAAAAACCAAGGAAGGAAAGTCAAGCAACGAGAGGAAAGACTACAACCACGGAAAAAGCACCAAAAACGGAAAGGAAACGGACAAGAAGAACGCAATGGCATAAACTAGCCCCGCCCCCCCTCTTTTTTAACCACATATAAAGCCCTCAAAGTCCCTTGAAGCGGCACAAAGTGAGTGTATCAACTCCATCTATTATTTTAAATAATTTATGCTTATTTGCAAGTGACATATCCTAATGTTTCATTGGAGACTTTTGCCAGCAAAAGCATCGAATGCAACATTGCCAACATGCTTCAATTCAGCATTTTCGCCATTGAAAGCGGTCCCGCACATTAAGCGGCACCATTTGTAAAATCGCGTTTGTCACGTCACACTCAGATTTCATCATCCAACTCGCAAGGTTCTAGTTCGTTGTGTTACCAAAAATATTATTTAATAAAACTACTACTTGTTACGAAAAATACTATTTAATAAAACTATTACTTGTTACAAAAATATTATTTAATAAAACTATTATTCGTTATAAAAATATTACTTGCATATATGTATGTTGGAATTTACAGTTGATCTCTCTAAAAACTGTATACGATCCTGTAAATTTTAATAGAACGGTTGCTACCAAACTGTCCGAACTTACGGTTGATTTCCGAGAAACCGAAAACAGTTTGGTACATTACATATGTATGTACATACATCCAAATATATGTATGAACGGTATATAGTATGATATATATGTATATATATATATATATATATATAATTATATGTATTATTATATGCATTTACATATCTGATAAAAGGCCTACTTACATATGTGTCTAAACACACAACACTAAACCTCAAAAAAAAATAAATAAAAAACCAAATTTCAAGTATTCACTTGACAAAATTTTCCGGCAATACCCCTTATACTCAAAACAGTATAAGCAGGATTGCGCAAAAAGTAAGCTAGGGCAATTGCGAAATTTAAAAAGAGAAAAAAAATAACAAAACCAAACATACATATATGCCAATAGTTACCACTTTCATATGTATGTACATACCTTACATTCCGAAGCAAAGTGAGAAACAAAATTAATGCGACATACACCCACATGTATGTATAAACAGCATAACGTTTTTACATATTAACCAAAATATGCACCTGCACTTCACCGATTCTCTATTCCCGCGTTATCCGTACGGCAAATATTATATACATACATACATACGGCATACAATTTGCCTATGCCGGTATATACAACGTACTACATAGGGTACAAAATTAAATTAAAACTTAATAAATTTTACAAAATTTGGAAAAAATAAAACGATAAATGCGAAATTTCAATTTATTAAAAATTTTAAAATTTACTAATTAAAAAAAAAAAATTACGGTCAAAATAACACAAAAAATTTCAACAGTTGGTAGAAAGGAAAAGCAAATACATAAGTATTGCCACTTTCAAGTGTTCACAAACACACACACTTATATTCAAAGACCAAATCGGCACCTGTCCAGCAATACCCCTTGTTCTTGTCAAAGCACAAGCAAGCAGGATTGCAAACAAAACAAAAAAATAAATTTTTAGCATCTTACGTATGCACATAAACACGCACATATTGTGCAAACTCATATGCAAAGGTCATCAACCTTTTTCTCCTTTTTCATTATCGCTCGTATACATAAGTATTTGCTAACGAGTACGAAACATTAAATAAAATAAAAAACAAAAACAAGAACAAACTAATAGCATAAGCACCAAGTAAGTAAAACGAAATACGCGTTCGTTATTTGATACATTGCGTATACAACAAAAAAAAAAAAACTTTTTATCTTAAAGATTTCACGCGTACCTACTCATTATTATCAGAAGTACACTGAGAGAATTTTTTTCTCATATTTTCAATTTTATCATATTATCTAAATGAACGGAGATTCTAAGGAATCTAAATCAATACAATATTTAAAAGTACAAAAAATTATTTCAGAAGAAAAGAGCCCATGTCCACCTGCTTATGCTACACGCTCAAAGCAAGGTGCTACAAAGCAAAAAAAGCTGAAAGATATTTCATATACTAAATTTATTGCTGAGAGTGACAGTCTAATTCGATACTGCACTCGATTTTCATCTTCACCGATTCAAGATAATTCTGAATCGGTATTAGAAATCAAAAAAAAAAATCTGGGCAATTTCTGGACACGTCTCCAAGCTGCGTATGACGCAATTATAGAATCTGACGAATCAGATCTACCTGAAAATTTCAAATCTTCAGCATACTCCAAATATGAACACTGCTTAGACCAGTACGAGGAAACGAGAACTAAGATCTCCGACCAATTGAGATTAATTAAAGCAATTACACCTACTCCACAACCGAGAGTAGAGCTGCCAAAAATTCAAAGCCAAGAGGCGAGTTCAGGCATTCACCTTAAAGTGCCTGCATGTGATACAGAAATATTTCATGGTGGTTATGAACAATGGCCGTCCTTCCGGGACATGTTTACAGCCGTGTACATAAACCATCCAAAATTATCACAAGCGCAAAAATTGTATCACCTCCGATACAAAACAAAAGGTCAAGCAGGCATAATAGTCAAACAGTTCGCTCTTAATGACGAAAATTTCAATTGTGCTTGGGAAGCTCTAAAAGCTCGTTACGAGAACGAAAGAATATTAGTCGACAAACAAGTCACAATATTAATGAATTTACCAAAAATTCAGAAAGAAACAAGTGAAGAATTTATAAAACTTCAATCCACTGTTTCAAATTGCTTGTCGGTTCTAGCGACACAGAATATTCCCACAGACAATTGGGACCCCATTCTGGTGAATATACATATGCACATCCGCACTACCAGAAAAATCGTTACTTCTGTGGGAGCAATCGCTCTCATCACGAAGAAAGTGCTCAACGTGGCAACAAATGAAGGATTTCTTAACTACCCAATATGAAATTGCGGAAAGGGTAGATAAAAAAATGGTCAGAACTAAAAACGTTCAACACGACCTAAATCGAAGCTTCATTAGACCCCAAGTGAGTAAAAACAACAACTTAAATCGTAGTTTTTTTCAAAACACAAGCGTTCACATCCGAACAAAATAAACATACGTCATGCGAACTGTGTAAAGGAGGGCACAGGCTGAAATCTTGCGAGAAATTTAAAAAAACTAAACATTAACGAAAGAAACAATTTCGTAAGAACAAAAAAACTTTGTACCAACTGTTTGTCTCATGCGCATGCGCTCAAAGATTGCGAAAGCAAATTTAATTGCGTTTATTGCCATAAACGACATAACTCAATGCTTCACATTACAAATTTTTCCCGCTTTGCTCACAATAACGCTAATGTTAAAAGAGCTGCGGGATTAGTTGCAACAGCAAATCCCGACTTACAAATTTCAGAAAATTGCCAAGAAGCACCATGGTGCTCAAAGGCTTTAAAAACTCAGACGCTACACAGCGAAAACCAAAGCAGTGTATTATTACCCACAGCAGTGGTCTCCATCGAGCACCGAGGAGAACTGTTTAACCTTAGAGCCTTAATAGACCAAGGATCTCAACGATCTTTTTTAGCGTCAAGGGCACAAAGTAGGCTACAACTGCCAACAAAACTAGCTCATTTTGAAATTACGGGAATGGGCGGAAGAGTAGTACAAAATTCAAACAAAATCTGCCCCATTACCCTTATTTCCCCCCAAGCGGATAAGCGCATACAAGCAGAAGCTATTGTCTTACCGCAACTAACAAACATGCTTCCCAGCTATCATATAAATAGCAAGCATTGGCAAAAGGTTTCACACCTTAAGTTAGCAGACCCCAACTGCAACACTCCCGCTCAAATAGATATTCTATTAGGCAGCGATCTCATACCACAAATTATTCTCGAAGGTGTAGAGAAAATTACAAAAACACTGGCGCAAAATACCATTTTCGGATGGGTCCTAAGCGGACTAGTTGCGGAACCAGTCAATGACAACTCAAGTTGAGGAAATCTCAAACGAGTACCTCAATACTCAACTGAAGAAATTTTGGGAGTTAGAAGAATTTCCCCCCATATCAATCACAACCCCAGAAGATCGATATTGTGAGGATTTTTACAAATCCACAACTACTCGATTAGATACTGGCCGGTACGTCGTACGACTACCACTAAAGCCAGAATTTCCCCACACACTCGCCTTAGGTCATTCTCGTATCTCTGCTATCCAACACTTTTTAAGTAAGGAGAAAAACTTACTTAAAAAAGGCGAGCTAAAACCAGAATACGATAGGGTTTTAGAAGAATACCTCCATTTAGATCACATGGAGGAAGTCAGCCCTGGCGAAAAAATTATAAAAAGTAAATACAGTTCTTTTTACCTGCCACATCATGCAGTAATCAAGCCAGACAAAAAAACCACAAAGGTAAGAGTTGTCTTTAATGCATCAAAATCAACAAGTTCGGGGAATTCCCTAAATGACATTTTATTTACGGGACCCACGCTTCAGCCAGATTTAATGCTCCTCAAACTAAATTGGCGTATATACAAATACGTTTTCAATGGGGACGTTGAGAAAATGTATCGACAAATAGTCATACATAAAGATGATCAAGATTTTCAGCGAGTTATTTTCCGAAAATCTCCCAATAGTTCACTACGCGACTTTAAATTAAAAAATTACCTTTGGCGTAAACTGTGCCCCATACCTCGCCATTCGTACACTCCACGAACTGGCAGAAGACACAAAGTCAGAATTTCCTCTGCCAACACAAGTGTTGAAAATACAAACGTATGTAGACGACATTCTGTCTGGAAGCCACAATCTTCCACAGGCATACGAGTCACTAGCACAAGTGACACAAGGGCTCAATACAGCCGGGTTTCCGTTGAAAATGATAACGGCGAACCACCCTAATATTTTAAAGGACATACCTAAAGAAAATCTATTAGACACTAATTTCCTTAAATTCGAAAAGGAAAGCACAACGAAAACTTTGGGGATACAATGGAATGCGATATCTGACCAGTTTTCATGCACTAATGAGTCAATATCCGCACTATCAACTATAACTAAGAGGCAAATTTTATCCTCGGTGGCCAAACTTTTCGACCCCGCAGGATGGCTTTCGCCAATAATGATGCAAGCAAAAATTCTAATACAAGAATTGTGGCTAGACGGAACTGACTGGGATGAACAAGTGAAACAACTTCGATTAGAAAAGTGGTCCCAGTTCGCGGGTAATCTGAATGATATCTCACAGATACAAATCCCACGATGGATAAATTATGCCCCACAGCACAAAGTCGAACTACATGGCTTCTGTGATGCCTCTGAAAAGGCATATTGTGCCACCATCTATGTGCGCACACAATCTGACACAGCGACCACCAGTCACCTATTGGTAGCCAAGGCAAAGGTGGCTCCGCTAAAAACAATAAGTCTGCCACGACTGGAACTATGTGGTGCGCTACTACTAGCCAAACTCGTATCCATGGTGCAAACGCAACTAAATATGACCAAATACAAGTTGTATCTCTGGTCTGATTCTGAAATTGTATTAGCCTGGTTAGAAAAACCTCCACATGCATGGAAGACGTATATTTCAAATCGAACGTCTCAAATCCTTGACCTATTGGGATCAGCCACTTGGCGACACGTGGCCAGTGTTGACAATCCTGCTGACCTAGGTACAAGGGGGTGCAAGCCTCTGCACCTTGCAACCACCACTCTTTGGTGGAATGGCCCTCGATGGTTAATAGAATCCCCCGATTCTTGGCCACGATCGCCCATACGCAATATAATTGCCCCCGAAAGTCGAAAAATCGACTCTTTTCACACGATATTGGATGATACTGACATCCTTGAGCGATTTTCATTATACCCTCGAGCCCTCAGGGTAATCGCTTACATGCTCAAATTCATAGAGCGACTCAAACTTAGAATTAAGGGAATACGCACAGTATATCCTCAAGGCGACACATTGATGCACCTAGACCTAGAAAAGGCAAAGGTCGCTCTTATCACTTATACTCAGTCGCGCCACTTCAGCTGCGAGATGTCACTACTAAGAGAATCGAAGTTGACAAAAAGAGCTCACTCTTAGTACTAAATCCATTTCTGGATACGAAAGGTCTGCTTCGTGCTAATGGTCGGCTTGCTAACTCAAGCCTGACATATAACGAACGCCATCCTCTAATAATACCAGAGAAGTCTCGACTTGCAACATTGCTACTCAAGTATGTACACATACTAATGTTGAACGCGGAACATCGCCTAATGCAATATATAATCCGCCAAGAGTTCTATATTCCACGGCTTAAGCCTCAAATAAAAAAGTGCATTTTCATGTGCAAGATCTGCACTATGCATAAACAGAAGATGAGGACGCAGATTATGGCAGCACTTCCACCGGAACGCTGCAACTTCGCTCTGCCTTTCACTATCACAGGTGTTGATTTTGCTGGGCCTTTTCAGATAAAGGCGTCTAGGCTAAGATCTCCTACCCTAATGAAAGGCTACGTGCTACGTACTAATCTGACAAAAGAGGCTTTTCTCGCGGCATTTGCTCGCTTCGTCGGACGACGCAGTTTTCCGTCCAAACTTATGAGCGACAATTCAAAAACCTTTATCGGAGCTCAAAGAGCCACAGAAAAACAGTTTGTGGACTTTATTAAACAAGTCTCCCCTGAGATTGTGCAAAAGTACGCCCCCCAAGGCATTAATTGGCAATTCATCCCCCCAAGAGCTCCTCATATGGGTCGTTTATGGGAATATGGAAAAAGCTTCAAATCCCACTTAAAAAAGGTAGGTGGAAACTACAAATTTAATACGAAGAATTTACAACTGTATTAATTCGCATTGAAGCCGTTCTCAATTCATGGCCACTAACAACACTCTCGCAAGATCCCTCACAGCCCTAACACCAGGGCACTTTCTCAAAGGAGCACCCAATCTGGCCACACCTGAGCCAGGCGTGGAGTCGCTATCCTTATTAAATCGATGGGAAAGAATTAAAATTCTCCATCATAATTTCAGTCGCAGATGGAAAGAAGACTATTTAAAGGACCTCCACAAGAGGTATCGATGGAAAACATCAGAAAATGCGCCAAAGCTTAGAGATTGTGTACTAATTAACGACGATTGTCTCCCACCTACCGAGTGGCGACTTGGTTGTATAGAAAAGCTCCATTATGGCTCAGACGGCCACATCCGGGTCGTTGATCTCCGTACTCAAAACGGAATACTCACCAGACCGCTGGTTAAATTATGCTTTCTACCATCCGCGGATAATAAAGAAAATCCGACACTAAACAATCCGAACATAATGCAGTAACACAAACCAACCGCTAACAATAACAATAAAATTTACAAAAAAATGGTCGGTCAATACGACGACCCAGTAATGCAACATAACGTGGCACAATCGCATACTCCATTTATATACTACCATGTATATTCAAATATAATTTCTTACAGAGATCAAGATGGACGTGGACATGCCTACTATCCCGAAACCAACTGTTCGGTCGGGTACCAACGTGGCACGTACTGGGCCTACTCCTCCGCCCCGCCCAACCAATGCTACGGTATCGACTGCCGCTTCTGGTAGTGGCTCACGAGCAGCCCCATCAAAGCCATCCGCTCAAGTCGAGCCGCGTCGCATCCGATGCCCGCTATGTCGCCGGAAACATCGACTCTGTGGGCTCTTTAAGGAGCTAACGCCGACACAACGACAGCGTGTGGCACAGACACATGAGCACTGCCTCAACTGCCTGTCGCACACGCATGGGACGCAGAAGTGTGCTTCTGCCGATTTATGCCACACGTGTGGCTGACCACATCACACGCTGCTGCACAGGACCCCACGACGCCATGCAGGTCGGCCAGCTGCCCCAAGCACGGGTAGATCAACGCGAGGAGACCGGACGGTACGACGTCGAGCTACTGCAGCCCGGCCTGCGCACCACCAATGGCGTTCGCACCACGTTGCACCAACCAGGCGTCGTCCAAAAGCACCACAGCATCGCCCCGCTTCTGGACTCAGCAACGTAGTGGCAACACTCCAGCAATTGCAGAGATTGCTAGGCTGAATATTCGCCTAGGGGGGCCGGGATGGCTAAATGAGATAAGCCGCCCCCCCCTAATTCCACTACACGAATACACCACCACCACCAATACACCACACACCCAGAACCTACATTCCACAGGACCCACACATCAACACTACCCACACGCGAGAGGACATCCACACACGCAAACACATACCACACTGGTGAAAAGGGTCAACAAAAAACTACAACAGCAAATATAAAGTGATTTCAAAGTTTGAATTGAAAAAAAAACTTAAACTGAACATTTGTGAGTATTGCAAAACCAATAATCATGCCACTCACAACTGTTCGTGTTTAAAAATAATAAAAAAAAAACAAGATAAAATCTTATCTTAACAAGATATACTCTATTAGCATATCAAATATATACAAATAATATTAAATTAAATCTAAAAAATTTCAAATGAAGGCTCGACCAGCCAAATAATAAAATATTTTTTAAAACCGCGATTCACTACCGCAAGGGGGACCCTCCGGTTTATAATATAAACTCAGTTCTGCGAATCTGAATTCCAGACCCTCCAGAATAAAAGAGTAACTTTTCCCAGAAAAGATCAAAAGAAATATTTAAATACAGGCGGGCAACAAAATTTATGCCATTTAAATATTTTTAATATGAAGTTATTACAATAGATTTATGCAAAAAGAAATTTAACTATTATATATTTTTGTGAGTATTACTATATACATATGTTATTTCATGAAACTCACAAATATATGTATAAAAAAAAAGCAAACAAAACCGAAAAATAAATTTAAAGGAAAAAAATATAATTCTTTGGGAGCAGAGACTCCTGAAGTGCCTGCCGAAGATTTTTCCGGCAATATTTTATTAACAAAAAAAAAATATTTTGGGACAAAAAGGTCCTAAAACGCCAGCTTAAGATTCATACCAGCAGAGTAAAAAGAAGAATTATACAAAATATTGTAGAACGAAAATGTTCTACAACGCCAGCCGAAGTTCATACCGGCAAAATAAAACAAACAAATAATGGAAAAATATATAAAATAAATATAAATATATATATGTAAATCAAAATATAAAAATTCAAAATTTATATTACTTTGAACAAAAAAGTCTTAAGGCACCAGCCGAAGAAAGTACCGGCAATACTAAAAATAAAAAAGTACTTTAAAATTGTGGAACAAAAAGTTCAACAACGCCAGCCGAAGATTTTACCTATACCTAAAACAAAAAAGAATGGCGAAAAGCCAAATAGAATATAAAAATACTAAATTTAAAATACTTGGGACTAGAAAATCCTAAGACGCCAGTCGAAGATAATACCGACAATAAAATAAAAGAATATACTCCAAAAAAGGAGGTACTAATATTTTAAATAAATAATTTCAACAATTGGGGTACTCACAAGCCATCGTAAAGCATCGTAAAATCGTAAAATTATAAATTTTTACACTTGCTAAAAAAAAAAAATGTTGTTAGATTTCATACAAAAATGAGTTTACACATTTACAATTCTCAATGTTATGTTTTCGAATCGTTATAACTTATAACTTTATGCGACTTGAGAAAACCCTAAATGTAAAGAAAAAATTGCTGAAATGTATTCAGGCAATAATACAATAAAAGATGTCATATATAAAAATACTTCCATCAAAAAAATAATTAGAAGTCAAAAATAATATAAAATGTATCGAAAGTATATTTAAGAGTCAAATTTAAATAAATTAAGATTTCAAAAATAGTACTATTCAAATTGATAAAATAGTCTATAGCCTCACGTACTACTATATATCCATTTGAATCGGGACGCTTCAATTTAGAGGTGGGGGAGTTAATACCACCAGTTCACATTACATGAACTTATTCTTTATCTGTCATAAATATGTAACATAACACTTACGACCCATATGGTCCGTATTGAAACATTATGTGTACTTTGCTAATACTGTCCACCTTAGGTGGTCCCATAATATAATTCATAGATTGTAAGATGAATCTTTCCACATGTAACATATGTCATATCTCAAGTGGATTGTAGATATACTTCCTAGAATGTAAGATAAATATTTGTATCTAGACTTAAGCAAAATACTGTATATAAGAAAACATAATAAAGAAAACGAGGCAGTTGACCACAAGGAGTTGTCCACGGCAGTTGACCACGGGCAGTTGCCCGTAGTTGCTTACAAAACTCAAACAGAGTTATTAATTTGCACGCGATGGCTGCCAGTAGGGATGGTAAATTCGATTCCGATTCTACTCGAAAATCGAGTTTTCTCGTAAAATAATCGGTTGACTCAGAATGACACACCCTACTATATATTATATAAATATATATTTCAGTGTTTGGTTTGAATTTGTGGTGTGGGAATTCCCTTTTAAAAATGTGTATGAACCAAAGAAAGCTCGATTTTGAAAGATTAATCGATAACATCGACGTAGCCACATGATTTTCAACCAAAAAATGATTAAGTTAGGCTCTTGAGTATTATGTTTAATGCTATGTTCAGACCGACATTGAAAACATTTTGAAAACACATTTGTGGGTTGTGGAATCTAAGTCGTTGGGACCGACAATGTGTGTTTTCAATGAGTTTTCACTGACAGCTATCAATAGGGGGATTCTCTTGCTCTTGCCAGATTGCACGATGACACAAAGATGGCACCCATTGCAGAGTCTAGTGATATATGACGCCACGAAAATGAACATGGGTTTTGGTCTGATATATTTTACAGCCATTGCAAATAATTTTCTGATGATTTTTGTTATGCAGTTGCACCAAGAGGAAAATTTTGCAATTTGTGCACCGTGCAAGGGTTTTGCAAAAGCAAGAGAATCCCCCTTATATGACAATATCAACTGACAGCTGTATTTGTATATGGAATGTAAACAAATATCAAGTGACAATTTAGAGCCGGCAAAATATGTCTTCCAATAAAATCGAGCAGGTTTTTCTCACGAAAACATGTTTTCGTTATAGGCCCGAACATAGTATAAGATTCTAAATAAAAAAATATAATAATATAAATCTTAATAGGAAAAATGGACATTACAAAGTCATAGCTGACTGTGTACTCAAACTTTTTCTGACTAGTGTATAAAAATAAAATATATATATTTTAAACAAAAGCATATATGTACGATTCGTTCATTTTATAAAAAAAAAACTACTCGGTACTTGCAAAATCCTCAATACTTGCATCGAGCTCGGTTTTCATTACTTGCAAGAATCGAGATTCTACTGTATAATAGTGCATACGGAAAACATCTGGTTTACCGAATCCGTTTTCGCTCATTTTCTTCATAGAGTCCACCTTCAATTTTATACCCTACACAGGGTACTATATGTTAAATTTTAAATAATTTTCATAAAAAGGTGATCGTAATACTCCTTAAATAATTAAACAATGCGATAAAGTAACACTGATTATTTTAGTAATAGAAAGTAGTTATTAAAACGAAAACAAAATAAACAAAAATAGATATTGGTACATATACAATTGTATGTAACTATACATCTATCCAAAGTCAACATTGGCAAATATTCAGCAAAAACAAGCAGGATTGCGCCAAACATTATAGCAGACACTTTGCGCCCATACATACATTAGCACAAACATTTCGTGCATACTTTGGCACAAAGCGAATTGATTTCTTTAACGAGCTCTCAATTCCTTAAGAACAAAAACATAATAATAGAATCATACAAACAATTTGTGCATGCTAATGTAAATGCGAATTGATCTCTTCAACGAGCTCTCAATTGCACAAAATAAATTATAAGTAAGTACGTACATAGGCATGTACATAGAAGCCCACTTATTAGGGTGTACCTAAATCAAAAGATTCGGACATCGAATATTTTATAAATAAAAAGCGCGGTTTTTAATAGTAATTTACAATTGAAACATATACTCGAAATAAAATATAAATAAAAATAACATCATTGCAAGTAAATACAAAACGATATTAATAAAAAAATACGTTTTTTACTGATATAATCCGAAAAAACAAACTATTTACTTAAAATAGTATTTACTTTTATATACTTTATCGCTTCATATAGATAATAATAACACGAAATAACATATTCGTCTTCTATTAACCTAAACTGAAAATAAAAACTTATTTACCTAAATAAGTTTCAAGCAATATTCTATTGACTTATTCAAATCATTTACACGGAGAAAAAAAAATTAATTACTTTTACACACATTTAAAATAAAATTGAAATGATGATTGGCTACAGAATCTACACGACCAAAACATATTGCTAAGTTTATTTCAGAAGTGACAGTTTAACAAGATATTGCACCAGATTTTCCGGCTCACCGATTCAAGAAAACTCTGAATCGTTATTAGAATTAAAAAGACAATATCTTAAAAATTTTAGGACTCACCTCCAAGCGGCTCATGGCGCCATGTTAGATTCTGACGATTCAGATCACAAAATTTTAAAACATAAGCTTATGATATTTACGAAAACTGCTTAGACAAATATGAAGAAACAAAAGCTATGATCTCCGATTAATTAAAGCTAATAAAATCAATTGCACCTACTCCACATCCGAGGGTAGAGCTGCCGCAAATAGACAGTCAAAAGGCAAGTTTAGACCTTCAAAAAACAATCCACCTGGAAGTGCTCGCATGTGACACAGAAATATTTGATGGAGAATGGCCGTCCTTCCGGGACATGTTTACAGCCGTATATATCAACCATTCGCAACTTTTAAAAGCACAAAAATTGTATAACCTCAGTTACAAAACTAAAGGTCAAGCAAGCTTAATAGTAAAACAGTTCGATCTTAATGACGATAATTTCGATTTGGCTTGGGAAGGTCTTAAAGCTAGATATGAAAACGAAAGAATACCGGTCGATAAACAAATAACGACACCAATGAACTTGTCAAAAATTAAGAAAGAAACAAGTGTAGATTTCATCAAACTAAAATTCACTGCTTCAAATTGTTTGTCTGTTCTATCGACACTAAATATTCCATTACCAGAAAATTCGTTACTTTTGCGGGAGCAATCGCTCTCATCGAGAAGAAGATGCCCAACGTGGCAACAAATGAAAGAGTTTCTGACTACCAAATATGAAATTGCGGTAAGAGTAGAAGAAAAATTAGTTAGACCAAAAAAATCCACACGACCTCAATATAAGCTTCAATAGATCCCAAGCTAGAAGCAAAAACAAATCAAACAGAATTTTTAACAAAACACAATCGTTCACATCCGAACAGAGAAAACATACGTCATGCGGACTATGCACAAGCTTAAAACTTGCGAGAAGTTTAAAAAATTAAATATAAACGAAACTTTGTTAGATCAAAATGAACTATGTACAAACTGATTGTCCCATGAACGCAATCTTAAAAATTGCAAAAGCTAATTTAACTAATTATATTGTCACTAAAGATACAAACGGGTTTAATTGCAAAAGCAAATCCCGAAAACCAAAATTCTAAAAATTGCCAGGAGACACCATGTTGCTTAAAGGCACAAAAAGCTCAATCGCTGCACAGCGAAACACAAAGTGGACTAGTTACAACCATACCAACTCACGTTGAGTATAATACAAACAAATACCTTAATTCACAATTAAAGAAATTTCGATAGAAACTTCCCCCCCTTTAAATACAATTCTAGAAGATCAGTATTGTAAGAACTTCTCCAAAACCACAACTACTCGATCAAATAATGGCCAATACGTCGTTATGCGTAGCCGCTGTCTTTTAATTCGCTGAACTATGTCAATGTCGTCGTATATCTCGTACAGCTCACCGTTCCATCGAATGCGATATTCGAAAAATCGACACTCTTCATAAAATATTGACCCATAGAAGCTTAAATTTTCAAAAATAAATAAAATCTATAAAAGAAGTTAAGGGATCACCATACTCCCAATGCGATACAGTGATGCACCAACACATACAAAAAGCAAAAGTCGCTCTTATCGCATCTACCCAAGCGCTCTTCATATGGGTGAGTTATGGAAATCAGCTATACAAAGCTTCAAATTAAGTGTAAAGAATTATCTACTCCACGAATCGAAGCTGTTTCATAGTCTTATCCGAGGGCTAAGGAGTACCCATTCCGGCCCTATATGAGCCAGACGTGGGGATACTATCCTTCATAAGCCGATTAATATGGCGATAATGCAGAAAAATAAAGTAATATACCGCATAATAAACCTACCAAAGAAACAATCGCTTCATATAATAACTACGAAAAGCAGTTACAAATATATAATTTCAAATTCAAATAAAACCAAATACATACTAAAATATGTTTAAACGCAAAACCGTTTTCAGCATTTATAGCATTTATGAACCCTCGGGTACTCTGCTAGCAGTACGCTGATTTACATACGCAATACTATGAAAATATTCGCCTAGGAGGCCAAGGATGTTTAAACGAGTTAAGCATCCGCCCGCTCTACCCGCAAAAACTGTGCACCCTAATAAGACAGCTTAATTCACCACAGCTTATGACACTACAACACAACACCAATATAACACACCACACTCGTACGCAACCCAACTCACCACATCTGTACACCAACTCAACCAACAAAAGGAATGGACAACGGGAATGCTCACACAATTTGATCTACACAAGCCGCACATCAACAATCGCTTCATACTTTCTCTTCTACACTGCCTCGCGGATTTCCCACTTTTTGCTACTGTAAACAAAGGATAACTCTAACTAAATTGTACCTTTTAAATACGTTATCTTTTATATTTTAAACACTTGCGCGTGTGTGAGTGCATATTGAAATCAGTGATTTGTATTCCCCAATAAATTGGGTCGTTACTTACTCACAATTTACACTTTTTGCAGGTTTTATAAGTAAGAAACTTCTATTTTAAAAATCACTTTTTACACTCAGGGTGAGCATGATTTATGTCAGAGATAAAGAGATGTCCAACTCATCTCCTATTGGAAGTGAGAGAGCAATTGATAAACGTCAAAACCTCCTGAAATCGATCAGCTGTCAAAGCTCAGGAGGTTTTGACGTTTAACGATTGGATAAAATATGTAAACGGAGGGATTTGTTGCCTCGCTCTAGACCACTACATAAAATGTAAAACAACGATAACATGTTCAAGTATTTGATGTAATGTCTTGTCATGTGATGCATCATAGTATTAATTATCAACGAAAAATTATTAAAAAATTTTACTTATTGGGAGCTAACAAGCTTAATGCCCTTATTAAGTATTTAATGTTCAAAAATCAGTTGTTTTAATATAGCAAACAAATATTTAAATAGCTTATCCATATATTATAAACGTTGGGTGTTTTAATTTAAATACCCAAAAATATTATTTTGTCCCATCTGGCTATAATGGAAAATGTAATACAAAAAACGTTAATTTTGAGGTGCTCTCCTCACTGGAATAAGTTGGATTATGGAATCCCTGATTTTTGTGCTAACAATTATGAGGAAATGGAGCGCTGACATATGATAATAAACAAATATGAGCAATTCGCTGAAATTTCTCTTTTTCGCTATAATTCCTCTTTATTTATTTACCAAACTTCTTCTTCTTTTTAATTGGCATAGACACCGCTTACGCGATTATAGCCGAGTTAACAACAGCGCGCCAGTCGTTTCTTCTTTTCGCTACGTGGCGCTCTCATCCGAGGCTGTGTTTTCTTTTTCATTGGGGGTGTTTTTTACGTGGCGGGTCTCAAATCCAGCGCACAACCCTATGCAGGGGATGTTTCGCCTTCTCACATTAGCTCGCCTTCGAACGGATGTTCTTAGGCTACCCAGAGGATACTTGGTCAAAGACCGGAAGTAGTGAGCTGCTTGAGCCATGTGTAAAATAATCGTTTCTGGCCACTCCCAAGTGAATGGCGATCAGAGAACTTTCCTCACTTGCGTGAACTTCTACACATGACTCCATCCTCCAAACTTAGTTCTAATAAAAACAAGTGTGTTTATAAATTTAATTTCAAATTAATGAGTATAAACCATCTTTCCATGCATATGGATATTTTCTTATTTAAATTCAATAAACATATAGTAATATTATATAATAATCAGGGGTGTTGTGGAATCCAAGACAGAATTGCTTAGCTGTCCGAATTGCAAACCAATTCTGATTTTCATTGGTGTCACAGAATCTGATTGGATTTTCGTCTCTTCGAACATTCGCAAAACCAATATTCGAATCAGCTGTGTACTAATGTGACAAAACTTGCAAATGAATACATTTGGAAGCAATCTTATTAAAGTTTTTCAATGAGTTCCGAATTAAATGAAGATTTTAAGAGATAACATTTATCGAATGAATAAAGACGCATTTGGGTGTTAAATTACGTTTATTACATTATGTAAATCTGATATCTTTAAATATCCGGATTTTTTATTGCAAAAACTCAATAATTAAGACATTTCGTGTTTTATACTTATGTTTTCTCTTATAGAAATAAAGATAAATTAATTCGAAATAATAAAATGACTTGATTTCTTAGCTTACATTTCAAATCTGTGAGCGACTATCTTCTTGCTTTGTTTCTGATAGCAAAACCGATACAAATTCTGTTTCGAATATCAAACCAATAATATCTAAATTCATGACACCTACTACATTTTTTGATCGGTTTCAATTCTGATTCCGACAACTATCAGATTCCACAACACCTCTGAATATTACGTAATAAAAAAAAAAATCACGCGAAAATTCAAACAAAGAAACGCTAAACAATCCTTCATATTTGGTGTTTAAGATGTGGCAACGCTCGTTTTCCTCTTAATTGTAAGCAATCAAACCTTTTAGACGAAGACTAAGTAATTTTTGCACAATTCCGATTTCTTTGGCGCCGCGATCTGAACGTATCGGTGGAAATAGGAAGTCCTCTTGAAAAAAAATATGGAGGGTTATAGGTACCGCAGACACTTAGTTAACGAGACATTAAACTTTAAAGTTCACAAATTCCCAAAATTCGAACATTTCAACAAGCTATTTCACCACTTTTTTCACACTCTAAGAAATCGTTATTTTAAAAATTATATTTTACATTCGTAATAAACTACATTTATGTGCTAACAAATACGACGAAATGGAGCGCTGCCATATGATTACAAGGCAATTCGCTGAAATTCCTCTTTTTCGCGAAAATTCCTCTATTTCTATATTTCCTTTTTTAAATTTAATAAACAAATAAGTAATATTATATAATGATATGTGACCTGGTCTACGAAAAGAGGGCAAACGTGCGAAAACTAGTTTTCTGGGAAAAGCTGTTAAAAATAATAGTCAGTTTCTCGTTATCTCATTAATTGTTCTCCTTTTTTTTGATACCTAAACCCCCTTTTCGTAGACCAGGTCACATATAATGATATTATATAATATTATACTATATATTGTCACATAAAATACAAACAACGTATTATCAAAAAAAATGGAAATCGCTGTCAGATATCATAACCAATATTTAACCATTTTATAACGAAAAGTCAAAAAGGAGTACTAAGCAAAAATACTTCGGTCACCCCGGGTATTCGCTCGACCAGGTTTATTTTTTTAGAGCGCGGCCGAAGGCGGCCAACGCAGAAAGGAGAACTACGTGAAAGTACATCGGTCACCCCGATATTTTATAAATTTTACAATATTATCATAGATTTTTACTTGCTTGTCTTTATTAAATATAAATCACATATTATACATATTAGGGTGTGTCATTCTGAGTCAATCTTTTTTTTTCAACTGAAAAACAGGCTAAAAACTTTCGAAAATGTGAAAAAGAAAGTCACTCAAAAGATAAGCTCTTAATATTAATATTAAGCGGTGCCTGTTTCAAATTTTCTGTTTTCCATATAAATTACATGAAAAAAAAATAATTTTTTTGTGGTGGTTATTGTGCGGAGGTTATTATATGTGCACGCGATGTCTGACAGTAGGGATGGTAAACTCGATTCCGATTCTACTCGAAAATCGAGTTTTCTCGTAAAATAATCGATTTTTCGGAATCGTTCTTCAGTAGTCGAAGTCGATTAAGAATCGATTCTTGACATTCGAAAAATACCACCACCAAAAAAAATGATTTTTTTTCATGTAATTTATATGGAAAACAGAAAATTTGAAATAAGCACCTCTTAATATTAATATTAAGAGCTCATCTTTTGAGTGACTTTCTTTTTCACATTTTCGAAAGTTTTTAGCCTGTTTTTCAGTTGAAAAAAAACGTTGCCTCAGAATGACACAGCCTAATACATATACATATGTATATGGAAAAAGTGTTCACAGCTCAATTATAACTTCAAAAATGTTGGAAAGTAATTTTTATTATAGTCAATATGGAAAAAAGAATGACGCAAAAAAACAAACAAAGAAAAATCGTTAAGAATCCTACATATTTGGTGTTTAAGATGTGGCAACGCTCGTTTTCCTCATAATTGTAAACAATCTAAACTTTGCAACGAAGAGTGTGCTAAGTAATTTTTAAATTAATAAATTTAGGTAAAATAAAGCAAAATAAAATATAAATGTGAACTTATTTTAATGTTTAGAGTGTATATTTAAATATACAGTGCGAAAAACGTGAAAAAATTTAGTGAAACATGGAGAAATACCATGTGTTTTTAGTGCAAATTTTTGAACTTTTAATCGTGAATATTTTAAAAAACAAAAGCTATTTTTGTATTATTTTTGGATATTTCTTCTCTGGAGAAGCTTCCCTATCCGCAGATACCCCATTTATACGAAAATTTGGTTTTTTCACCCCTCCGCTAAAGTAATCGGCATCGTGCCATTATTTCAATAACGACATTAAAACGTGTTTTCGTAGAAAAATTTGTTTTTCGCCCTAAATCTTGTGTTCTCATCCATGTGAAATCTGTGCTACATATATTGTGCATTGTACTAACTGCGAAGCGCTTCAAGATTCGACAGAAACGGCTGCGCCGTTAATAATTTGCTGCCCCATCAGCATTGCGAGACGATTCCGATTAATTTGGCGGTCGGGTAAAAACACAAATTTCGGAAGAAATGGGGTATGTGCTGATAGGGCAGCTTCTCCAGAGCAAGAATATGCTAAAATAATGTAGCCAACACTTGCATTTTTTAAATATTTCCGATTTAATATTTAATTCTCTAATTGTAAGTTATCTTACATCCAAATAACTTCCTTTACTAACATCAATTATTTTAATAATTGTACTGACTGTAATATTGATCTTATATTTACCTTTTACTGGCTAATATATTAATATTCTAAGACAATATAGTTTTATTAGAGCAGTAAGCCGTAAGCCCTGGCATCTAGTGCTTCTTACTCTGTAGATAATAATTGTATTATAATTTTTCATTTAATAAATAAATAAATATTCTTGTCGAATTCTTTGTTGATCATACCTATGGTCTCTTGTTTTCTTAAGTAAATAATTGTATGTTTTTCACATCTTTATATATACTATATATTTCTTGTGTGCGAATTAACTTCCCTTGCGTGGGAAGTATTAAAAAAATGTATTCCGTTCCGCTACGCGCGGTAGAAATTAAACACAAGTGTTGGTTTGAGTGGGATAATATATGGTGTGCTTCGATCATCAAGATGATCTATCAATACGCCTGCCTATTATACACTGCTCTTTATTTGTAAAAGCACTTATATTTATCTTCTTATAATTCTATGCTTATTACTAAAGATGCTTTGGCATTACATTAAGTGATGAAATGCCAGAGCATTAGATTTCCAATTATTCCCATTATCAAAACAAATAATGGAATATTGAATTATACTTGCTTATCAAAACAAGTGATGTATTGATTTCTTATTAATTAAAGTATTCTGCTGACCAAGCAGTAATACTGTAAGAAGATACAATTTGTTTATATTTATCATTAGATCTCTGTGTGGCTGCTGCCGTTAACTCCCCCCCTCTCTAAGATGAATCGTCCCCGATTCTATAATTTCAGAGTTATTAATATGATTATTTTTTAAATAATTCCAAATTTTACAATCAATATTTTCGTAAGTTATATTATCAATATTTGTATAATTTTCAAATGTTACAAGGTAAACTCCATTTATTGCAGAGTCATCTATAGTATGATTTCCAGAGACTAATATTGCTCCTTCTTTAATTATATCTATGTCTTTATGTTTTTATACTCTCGCAACAATGTTGCTAACGAGAGTATTATAGTTTTGTTCACATAACGGTTGTTTGTAAGTCCTAAAACTAAAAGAGTCAGATATAGGGTTATATATACCAAAGTGATCAGGGCGACGAGTAGAGTCGAAATCCGTTTGTCTGTCTGTCCGTCCGTCCGTCTGTCCGTCCGTCCGTCCGTCCGTCCGTCCGTGCAAGCTGTAACTTGAGTAAAAATTGAGATATCATGATGAAACTTGGTACACGTATTCCTTGGCTCCATAAGAAGGTTAAGTTCGAAGATGGGCAAAATCGGCCCACTGCCACGCCCACAAAATGGCGGAAACCGAAAACCTATAAAGTGTCATAACTAAGCCATAAATAAAGATATTAAATTAGAAATTTGGCACAAGGGATCGCATTAGGGAGGGGCATATTTGGACGTAATTGTTTTGGAAAAGTGGGCGTGGCCCCGCCCCTACTAAGTTTTTTGCACATATCTCGGAAACTCATATAGCTATGTCAACCAAACTCTACAAAGTCGTTTTCTTCAGGCATTTCCATATACAGTTCAAAAATGGAAGAAATCGGATAATAACCACGCCCACCTCCCATACAAAGGTTATGTTCAAAATCACTAAAAGTGCGTTAACCGACTAACAAAAAACGTCAGAAACACTAAATTTCACGGAAGAAATAGCAGAAGGAAGTTGCACCCAGGCTTTTTTTAAAAATTGAAAATGGGCGTGGCGTCGCCCACTTATGGACCAAAAACCATATCTCAGGAACTACTTAACCGATTTCAATGAAATTCGGTATATTATATTTTCTTAACACCCTGATGACATGTACGAAATATGGGTGAAATCGGTTCACAACCACGCCTTCTTCCAATATAAAGCTATTTTGAATTCCATCTGATGCCTTCTCTGTATAATATATAGTACATTAGGAACCAATGATGATAGCGGAATAAAACTTTACAAAAATACGGTATTTGAAAAATATGTAAATGACGTATTATGAAATCTCGATTATAACTTTACCATGCGAGAGTATAAAATGTTCGGTGACACCCGAACTTAGCCCTTCCTTACTTGTTTTCTTTAATTTTTTTACATTTTCCTTTTTTATTGGACAAAATATCTGATAGGCAAGTATTTTTATTATTAATTTTACAATAAGTATTTATTATTTCTTTTTTGCAGTTTTTTATATTTATATATTATTTTTTGCATTTCGCAATTTCATCATCAATTATTAATTTGCCATCTTTTTGTGTAATTGCTCTTACTTCATAATATTTACAATCATATATAATATTTATGTTTAATATATATAACTATTACATCTTTATTCTGTACTATTTTAAAATTTGAAATGTCTATTAAATCAGTTATTGTCAATCGTCCATGTTCATTTTTAATTATACTTTTAATCTCGTCTTGAATAGTTTACCGCCCCAATTTATTGGGGAATATAAACCACTGATTTCAATGTTCACTCACACTCGCGCGAGTGTTTAAAATGAAAAAAAGGTTATTTAGTTAAAAGGTATGATTTATTTAAAATTATCGTTTATTTACAATACAATGGTTTGCGAAAATAATTATATCGCGTTGGATCGCTGTAAATCGGTGCAGGCGGAACGATGATGGTCGAAGCCAAAGTGGGAATTACGCGGCGCAGTGTGTATGAATGTGTGTTGGCGGGCGAACTTCAGGTCGAATTGTATCGGACGAATTGTGAGCCCTTTCCCTTTTTTGTCCATCCCTTTTGATGAGTAGGTTGATATACAGCTGTGGTGAGTTGAGTTGGTATTGCGTTATGGTGAGGATGCGCCAGTTTTACCGAGTAGAGGGGGTGGATGCTTAACTCATTTAAACATCCTGGCCCCCCTAGGCGAATATTTTGCCTAGTTTTATATATATATGTATGTATATGCTATTGCATGTATTTCGGCGTACTTCTAGTAGAGTTGCCGAGAGCGCATTATACATGCTGTACTCGTAAATCCTGAAAATGCCTTTGGTTTTAAACATAATATTTGTTATTTATTTACTTTTAGGTGCGTATGGTTCGGACCTATATTTTGCGGGTTTATCCGACTTATTGTTATAGTAAACGTTGTTTGCGTTTATTAGTTTGATTTGCGGTTATTTACAATTTCTAGTTTTATTGATTTGGTATACCGGTAATGTATTCTTTGCCTTTTATGAAATGGTTTGCATTTTATTTATTCTTTGAAGGATAGTATCTTCACGCCTGGCTCAAATATGGCCAGAATGGGTACTCCTTAGCCCTGGAGTTAGGACTGTGACAATAGAGGGATCTTGCGAGGGGGTTGCCGTGAATGGAAAGTTCTTCGCAATTAATTTGATGCTTTGTATAGCTGATTCCCATAAATGTTGCGTCAGTAATCATAAGTGGCAATGGCCACCCTGGGGGGTCGAAAAGTGACAGATATTTGAATTTTTATTATTGTCAAATTGAATTCTGACTTTGGTTTTTCTACCTTTATGTGTTTATATTAGAAAATTGTGGCTCTATTGGTTGTCGTACGACATACCGGCCATTATTTGATCGAGTAGTTGTGGCTTTAGAGAAGTGCTCACAATACTGATCTTTTATAATTTTGTTTGTTGTTGGAAGTTTCCTTAACTTTTGCAATTTCCTCATATTTGAATTAAGGTATTTGTCCTCAACTTGAGTTGGTATGGTGGAAACTGATTCTGCAACTAGTCCACTTTGTATTTCGCTGTGCAGCGTTTGAATTTTTTGTGCCTTTGAGCAACATGGTGTCTCTTGGCTATTTTTACAGTTTTGGGTTTCGGGATTTGCTTTTGCAATTAAACCCGTGGTTTTTTTAATATGCGCCCTTTTTTGGTGTGATATAGTGAAGCATTGTATGGTGTCTTTTGTGACAATGGAAGCAATTAAATTTTCTTTTGCAATTTTTATATGTAAGCGCATGTGACAGGCAATTTGTGCGAAGTCTTTTTGACCTGACAAAATTATTTCGTTCGTTAACTTTTAAGCTTTTAAACCTCTCGCAAGATTTAAGCCTCTTGTGCATAGTTTGCATGACGTGTGTTGTTTCTGTTCGGATATGAACGAGTGCATTTTGTGAAAGCTTTTGTTTAAATTTTTGTTGCTTCTAGCTTGGGGTCTATTGAAGCTTCGATTTTGGTCGTGTTTAATGATCTTTGTTTTGATTATTTTTTCTTCTAACCCTTCCGCAATTTCATATTGGGTGGTGAGAAAATCTTTCATTTGTTGCCACGTTGGGCACTTTTTTCGTGATGAGAGCGATTGCTCCCATAGAAGTAACGACTTTTCTGGTAATGCGGCGGTGCAAATGTTTACCAGAATAGGATCCCAGCTGTCTGTGGGGATATTAAGTGTCGATAGAACCAACAAACAATTAGAAACAGTGGATTCTAGTTTAATGAATTCTACACTTGTTTCTTTCTTAATTTTAGGCAAGTTTAATAGTGTCGTTACTTGTTTATCGACCAGTATTCTTTCGTTTTCAAATCTAGCTTTTAGAGCTTCCTAAGCCAAATTGAAATTGTCGTCATTTAATGCGAACTGTTTAACTATTTCGCCTGCTTGACCTTTTGTTTTGTATCGGAGGTGATACAGGTTTTGTGCCTTTGATAGTTGTGGATGGTTGATGTAAACGGCTGTGAACATGTCCCGGAAGGACGGCCATTCTTCATAACCTCCGTAAAAGGTTTCTGTATCATATGCAGGCACCTCCAGTTGGATGCCTGAACTTGCCTGTTGATTGTCTATTTGGGGCACCTCTACTCTACTGTGGGGAGTAGGTGCAATTGCTTTAATGAGCTTTAATTGATCGGATATCATAGCTTTCGTTTCTTCGTATGGGTCCAAGCAGTTTTCGTATATGGCGTAAGCAGATAATTTAAAATTTTGTGGTAGATCTGAATCGTCATATTCTACAATTGCGTCATGAGCCGCTTGGAGGCGAGTCCAAAAATTCTTAAGATCTAGTAGGCAAATCTAGTGCAGTATCTTGTTAAACTGTCACTTTCTGAAATAAATTTAATAGCCTGTTTTGAGCGTGTAGCTCCTGCAGGCGTATATTGGTTTTTTTCGATATTAACTATTTCTTTATTATTATGTGTTAAAGATGTTGTAATTGTAAATATAATTTGTAATTTAATTATTAAATTCGTACTTTTTCTTTATGTGTACCTTTTGTCCTTATGTTGGTATATGGGTAATATACTAATACTTGGACTTGTATGTATGAGTTGTTGTGCAATTGAGAGCTCGCTGAAGATATCAATGCCTATCAATACTTATGTAGTATGCACGAATTGTTTGTGTGCTAATGATTATGATTTTTCTTATATTCTTAAGCAATTGAGAGCTCGTGAGAGAGATCAATTCGCTTTTTTGATTAGCATGCACAAATTGTTTGTGCTAATGTATATGAGCAAACAATATGCTGTAATGTTTTTTGTAATTTTATTTGGTTTATTTTAATGTGTTAATATGGAATATATGAGATTTTGTTTAGTGTCACAGGCAGGTTCTTTGCCGTATATTTGTATATACATAAATGTTATTATTATTTTTTGAAAAAGTGAGAGAGAGATTTTAAATGGTGTTGAAAAAAGTTGCACACCTTTATATGTGACTACGCACTTTGTAAATATGTTTTGCTATATGTACATAATATGTACATATACAAATATGCAGATATAATATATTTATTTTCCGTTTTTGCCTTTTATTTTATATTTTCGACTATTTTTGCCTTTGCTTACTTGTTGTATGCAGTCGTGCTTAATGCTTTATAAAACATAAGGGGTACTGCTGGAAATTTTTTCGAAAAGAAATGTTTGAATTTATACGGTTTTTTGTTAAGTTAAACTAGTAAGTAGACTTCGAATGGTTAGGTATTTGATTTTACGTATATGTGTATATTATTATATATTAAAGGACTTGATACGCTCACTTGGTATTCCCTTTGTATGCAAAGTGCGCCCGTAATGTACGTACGTATGTACATACCTACATATGTTTCTCCCGCCAATTTTGTTCCTCCGCCTCTCCCAGCTGGCTGGACCTGCTGTGTTTGTTGTTTGTATTTTGAGTTTTGTTTTGTTTTGTTCGCGCCCGAATAGTATTTGTTGTATTTATACACCTCTTGTTTGGGTTTTCGCGCCCGGTTTGTGTGTTTTTGTTTTTGTTTTTTTTTGGTTTGCTGAAACTGTTTGCTCGTTTTATTTTATAAATGCACTTTTGTTTTTTTGTTTCTGTCACCTGTTTTCTCCACTCTCTTCATAGTTTTGTTACCTCACAGATATATGTACATATATGTTTTTGGTTTGTTTGTGTGGGTCACTGCTTTTTTTTTGTATTTTTTTTTTGTTTTTTAGTTTTTTGTTCATTACATATGTTTTTGTTCTGTTTCGATTTCTTCTTTTTTTGTGTCACTGCACTTCGTATTTTGGTTTTCTGCACGGCACTTTATTATGTATATATTTCACTTTCGCACTTTGATTGCCACTAAAATTATTTATTATTGTTATTATGTTAGTTTATGTTATTTATTATTGATTTTAATTTGTCTGTTAAAACCGAAGGTGCCTTTCGTTAAGGCTCGAAGGGCCATGAATAGTTTACCGCCCCAATTTATTAGGGAATATAAACCACTGATTTCAATGTTCACTCACACTCGCGCGAGTGTTTAAAATGAAAAAAAAGGTTATTTAGTTAAAAGGTATGATTTATTTAAAATTATCGTTTATTTACAATACAATGGTTTGCGAAAATAATTATATCGCGTTGGATCGCTGTAAATCAGTGCAGGCGAAACGATGATGATAGAAGCCAAAGTGGGAATTACGCGGCGCAGTGTGTATGAATGTGTGTTGGCGGGCGAACTTCAGGTCGAATTGTGTCGGACGAATTGTGAGCCCTTTCCCTTTTTTGTCCATCCCTTTTGATGAGTAGGTTGATATACAGCTGTGGTGAGTTGAGCTGGTGTTGCGTTATGGTGAATTGCACTGTAGCATTAGGATGCGCCAGTTTTACCGAGTAGGGCGGTCGGATGCTTAACTCTTTTAAACACGTCTAAATTTAAAATTGTCGGGTTTAAAATTCCCATTTTTCCTATAGCTATTGTATTAATCATATTTTGTAATTCAGTTATTAGGAATTGATTTTTCCGTTCCGTTAGAGTTCTGATATTTGAGTTTTCATTAATATTATTAATTGTTTCAGTTAATTGGTTAATAATTCCAAAAATTTTAGAATTTGTTGTGTATGGTTTATTATTATTTTCAATTAATTCGTTTACTTTATTATTTACTAACACTAGGTCGTCATGGTCTGGTGTTCCTGCTGTCCACTTCCATAGTGTACCTATTTCATTTATTCCTCTCCTATATCTTGTATCTTTAATTTGTAGTTGTTCTAATAAAGTTTCTATGAGTTCCATTTCTGGATCTGTGTCTAAATCGTTAATATATGCTTTGTCTTGTTCATTATTTTGTTCAAAATTTTTATATCTGAATTTTTTATTATAATAATTTGTGTCTGAACTAATAAGTTCTCTAAAGTATGTTAAATTAGTGATGTGAAAAATATTTCCGTAGACATTATACAAGGCTACATCTCCGTCTTCTAGTAATACGTAATCTTCTCTTGTGTAGTCCACAATGTCTGCCATTATATTAGTAATTAATCTTAAAATAATTAAGGGTATCATCCTCTAAAAATATATAATCAAAATTTAATATTATCTTTAATTACTATTCTATTCCTGTTGTTAATTCTAACTTTATTCCCTAAGTTTATACACCTGTTTCTTGTATTTAGGATTTAGTTTATTTCTCTCTCCTGTAATATTTTCATATATAACATCTCCGCATAAATATGTTTTATTAATTCTATTTTTATTGTGTTTATCTAGCATCTTATTTTGTGCTGATAAAAGTTTGTCTGGTAAAATATCATGAGAGACTTTATTATAAAGTATTTCAAATGGTTTCTCATTAGTTACCGAATGTATAGTTTTATTATATTGTTGGGCAGCTCTAATTGATTCTATAAAGCTTACTAAATTATATTCTTGTTTAATACATCGCGAAATTTCAATTATTGTTGAACATACCCTCTCAATTTGACCATTCGTGGTACTATGTTTTAGGTTGCAAAAAAATATTTCTATTTGAAGTCTCTGCATCAAGGACATAAATTGTACCGTAGTGAATCCTGGTTCATTATCAATTGTTAACTTCTTTATATTAGGGAAACTTTGTAATATTTCTAACAAAAAAAAAAATGTATTTTCACTAAGTCACTCACCTCCACGTTATCAACAAATAATAAGTTTTCTTTAGATTATATTTTAAATGATTTTAATTGATTAAGTATTGCACATCTCCTTTTACCATTAAATATATTTATAATAAAAATTTATAATACATAAGTATATATGTGTGAATAAAAACACTAGATAATCAACGATACGCTGTCCATATGAAGCAGGGAGAGACGATCGTTATGCGGATTTGTCCCGGTGGTTGCTGATGTATCGAAGATGCGATGTATCGATCTGGATTGCTGACGGCTCGAATTAACGCGCACAGGATCGTTGAATTGTATAAGCGTAGAGCGGCGTGGGGTGTTATCGCGGCGCAGTGTTTAAGCGAAAGTTGATGTGTTGGCGGGCGAACTTCAGGTCGAATTGTGTCCGCTATCCCTTTCCCCATCCTTTTGTTGAGTGTGTTGATTGTTTGGTGAGTTGTGTTGTGTGGTGATGTATGGATATGGTGTCATCGGACGTGGTGAGTTCAGCTGTTCTATTAGGATGCGCCAGTTTTACCGTGTATAGGGGGTAGATGCTTAACTCATTTAAACATCCTGGGCCCCCTAGGCGAATATTTTGCCTAGTTTTCCACGAATATGTCGCTATCTGTATTTTGGCGTACTGCTGGTGGAGTAGCCGAGGTGCAAAATACATTCTGAGAACAGAAGTATTTGATGATGGAGTTGTAATATACTCACATTTATTCCGGTATGCAGAGAACGGATTTTGATTTAAACATGACACAGGTATTTTGTATGCATTTTAATTTGCGTTCAGGTATTTAAGAGAAGCAACTTTTTTTTTTTTATTTGATATTTTGTTTATTTTATTTTGCTTTTTTGGGGAGTCATTATTACGGTTTACAAGTGTATGAGTTGTTTTGCTTTTATTCATTTCATTGGCGGTTATTTAACATTTCTTATTTTATCGGTATGGAATATCGGTTGTTTATTATTTGCCTTTTCTATGTTACCGGCTTATACAGGATAGTAACTCCATGCCTGGCTCAGATGTGGCCAGAATGGGTACACCTTAGCCCCAGATTTAGGACTATGAAATTAGAGGGATCTTGCGAGAGAGTAGGCGGTAATTGCGAACGGCTTCATTTAGAATTATAATTTTTTAAGTGGAATGTTCAAGTTTTACAACAGATTTCCATCCACTAACCATATGTGGAGCGCTTATGTAGGGACGATAAGATCGACCTCTGCTTTTGTTAGTTTTTTTTTGTTTTTTGCTTTATTCCATTTGAGAATTTAGGAAACTACGTATTAAGCAATATTTTATGAGAAATGTAGATTTTCTATACCTTTGGAACAATTTTGTTATATATTGTGTTTAAGTGCGTATGCACTAATTTGATTTTTAGTAGCCCGCCACCGCTGAAGGATATATTCAGGATTGTGTTTTTTCCATTATTGGCGAAAGCCATCCTGCGGGGTCGAAAATTTGTATGTGTTTTTAACATTGGGACTATCAGAGGTAACTGTGACTTTGTTTTATACTAATTTTTGAAAATGGTGGCTTGTGTGGTAGTCGTACGACGTACCGGCCTTTATTTGATCGAGTAGTTGTGGCTTTAGAGAAGTGCTCACAATACTGATCTTTTATAGTTTTATTTGTTTTTGAAAGTTTCCTTAACTTTTGCAATTTACTTAATTGTGAATTAATGTATTTGTTCCCAACTTGAGTTGGTATGGTGGTAACTGGTTTGGTAACTAGTCCACTTTGTATTTCGCTGTGCAGCGTTTGAATTTTTTGTGTCTTTGAGCAACATGGTGTCTCTTGGCAATTTTTAGTAAATTGGCTTTCGGGATTTACTTTTGTAATTAAATCCGTGGTTCTTGATTTATAAGCGCTTTTATAGGGTGAGAGGGGAAATCTGCTGTAATGAAGCATTGAATTGTGTCTTTTGTGACAATATGAGCAATTAAATTTGCTTTTGCAATGATTAAGATTGTGTGAGTGGGACAAGCAGTTTGTACAGAGTCTTTTTGATCTGACAAAGTTGTTCCTTTCATTGACATTCAATTTTTTTAAACTTCTCGCAAGTTTTAAGCTTATGCCCCCTTGTGCATAGTTCGCATGGCATATGTTTTCGTTGTTCAAATGTGAACGACTGAGTTTTGTGAAAGTTTTTGTTTAAATTGTTTTTGTTACTAACTTGGGGTCTATTGAAGCTTCTATTTTGGTCGTGTTTAGTGTTCTTAGTTTTGATTATTTTTTCTTCTAACCTTTCCACAATTTCATATTGGGTGGTTAGAAAATCTTTCATTTGTAGCCACGTTGGGCACCTTTTTCGTGATGAGAGCGATTGCTCCCATAGAAGTAACGACTTTTCTGGTAATGCGGCGGTGCAAATGTTTACCAGAATTGGGTCCCAGCTGTCTGTGGGAATATTTTGTGTCGACAGAATCGACAAACAATTAGAAACAGTGGATTGCAGTGTTACAAATTCTTCACTTGTTCCTTTCTTGATTTTAGGCAAGTTTAGTAGTGTCGTTACTTGTTTATCGACCAGTATTCTTTCATTTTCGTATCTAGCTTTTAGAGCTTCCCAAGCCAAATTGAAATTATCGTCATTAAGAGCGAACTGTTTTACTATTATGCCTGCTTGACCTTTAGTTTTGTATCTGAGGTGATACAATTTTTGCGCTTGTGATAATTGAGGATGGTTTATGTACACGGCCGTGAACATGTCCCGGAAGGACGGCCATTCTTCATAACCTCCGTAAAAGGTTTCTGTGTCACAAGCGGGCAACTCGAGGTGGATGCCTGTACTTGCCTCTTGATATTGTTGCATTTGTGGCAGCTCTACTCTCGGGTGTGGAGTAGGTGCGATTGCTTTTATTAGCTTTAATTGATCGGAGATCATAGCTTTTGTTTCTTCGTACTGGTCTAAGCAGTTTTCATAAATATCGTAAGCCGATGATTTAAAATTTTGAGGTAGATCTGAATCGTCAGATTCTACTATGGCGTCATGAGCCGCTTGGATTCGTGTCCAAAAATTGTTGAGATTTATAATTTTGATTTCTAGTACCGATTCAGAGTTTTCTTGAATCGGTGAAGAGGCAAATCTAGTGCAGTATCTTGTTAAACTGTCACTTTCTGAAATGAATTTAATAGCCTGTTTTGAGCGTGTAGCTCCTGCTGGTGTATTATGATTTCTTTCGTTATTAACCATTTTTGTTATATTGTATATTGTTGTATTAAAATATTCTTTCTCAGTGTAAACTGATTTATGGTATTTTAATAGAAGCGATAAAGTATAATAAATTGAATACTATTTTAAAGAGTTTTTTTCTATGTTTTTTAGATTATATCTGTAAAAAACGTATTTTTAATTAATATCGTTTTTTATTTATTTGCAATGTTAATGCAATATTATTTAAATTTATATTTTATTTTAAATTGTTAATGATTATTAAACCGCGTTTTTTATATATTAAAATATTTGATGTGCGAATATTTTGTATTTAGGTACACCCTAATACTCGGACTTGTATATATATGTACGTATGTATGTATGTACTTATATTTTGTGCAATTGAGAGCTCGTTGAAGAGATCAATTCGCTTTTTACATTAGCATGCACAAATTGTTTGTATGATTTTTTGATTATGTTTTTATTCTTAAGCAATTGAGTGCTCGTTAAAGAGATCAATTCGCTTTGTGCCTAAGTATGCACGAATTGTTAGTATGTATTTCTGAGTTATGTTCATAAGCAATTGAGAGCTCGTTAGAGAGATCAATTCGCTTTTTGTACGTAATCCTGCTTGTTTTTGTTTGCCAAAGAACAAGAGGTATTGCCGTATAATTGCCAAGGTGGACTTTGAATATGTAAATATGCATATACGAATATGTATACATGTATACATATGTTGAATTATTTATTTATGTTAAGCGGTTTTTTTTTTGTTTTGAATAAATTATGTATTTGTTTTTATAATTTTGCGGTACTGCTAATTTCTTCCTGATCTTTTATTTATGTATGTTTAAATTGTTTTTAAATAAGTTTCATATCTAATTGACCCAATGCTGATAGAGTATAGCATAAGCAAATTGCGTGACGTATGCTTGTACATTAATAGTATAAGTGTGTCTACATATATTCTTTCGAGAGGCGCGAAAACGGAATAGGAAAAAATATGTATGTACGTATTTTTGTCGTCCTCTTATATTTTTGTATACTCGTATACATATATATGTATGTAATTTAATATATAAAAAATAACAATGCAATTACACAGGAATATGTGTGTACTTATGTTTACTTTTTTATGTTATTTTAATATGCATATATGTATGTATGTTTGTATTTCTTTTATTTGTTTTTTCTTTCCATGTGTTTTTTGATGATTTTACATTTCATACCTGCAAATTGCCTCTGCTTATTTCTTTATTGAAATCCTGCTTACTGTTTTATAAAACAGAAGAATATTGCCCAAAAATGTTTGCGAATAAATATTTGAAATAAGCAGTGTTGCTGGAAAAGGTGTGCTGGAATACACAAAGCTAGGCAAAAATAGGCACCGAGCTGAGTTTTTAATTATATTTACATATGTATGTGGTTATGTATATACATATGTATATATTTTACCGAACTGTTTTGGAGGTATTTGAAAAGTTTGGTAAAGTGATATGGTATTTTTTTGTTTTTTTTTTTATTACAGGTATTATATAAGTGTGTATATTACCAGTAATATTTACATACATACATATAAGCGATATAAATTAAGTTTATATGAACTGAATACGCTCACTTGGGTTTCGTAGGGTATATGCCCCTTTTCTTGGCAATTCCTTTTCTCTACTTCCACGGCCTTCCAGCTGCCTGGCTTCTTGTGCGTATCGTTGTTTGTATGTATGTTTGTTGTTATGTTCGCGCCCGTATGTTTCGTTTTTGTTTGTTTTATTGGTGTTTTAGTTTTTCGCGCCTGATTTGTATTTTAGCTTATTGTTTAATTTTACCTTTCGCGCACGATTGTGTAAGTTTTTGTTTGTATAAAACTTTTAACATATATCTTTGGTTTTGTATACATCTATATGTGAATATGAGCACAGCGCACTCTTAGTTTTTCATATGTATATACGTATGTGAGTATGTATGCTTTTTGCATTACCACTGTTTTTGTGTTTTTTTTTTTATATTTGCTCACCACACTAGCATACTGATATACATACATATGTATTTATACATACATATATTAATTATGTTTTTGTATTTGTACAGTTTTGTTTATTTGTGTGTTTTTTTTTTGGTTTGATGGTTCGCCACTGCCATTCTCCGCACTGCACTGGATTTTCTTTTATTTTGTTTTATTTAAAACTCCATAGTGCCTGTCACTATGGCTCGAAGGACCATTTTTAAATGTATTTTCACTAAGTCACTCACCTCCACGTTATCAACAAATAATAAGTTTTCTTTAGATTATATTTTAAATGATTTTAATTGATTTAGTATTGCACATCTCCTTTTACCATCAAATACATTTATAATAAAAATTAATAATACATAAGTATGTATGTGTGAATAAAAACACTAGATAATCAACGATACGCTGTCCATATGAAGCAGCGAGAGACGATCGTTATGCGGATGTGTCCCGGTGGTTGCTGATGTATCGAAGATGCGATGTATCGATCTGGATTGCTGACGGCTCGAATTAACGCGCACAGGATCGTTGAATTGTATAAGCGTAGAGCGGCGTGGGGTGTTATCGCGGCGCAGTGTTTAAGCGAAAGTTGATGTGTTGGCGGGCGAACTTCAGGTCGAATTGTGTCCGCTATCCCTTTTCCCATCCTTTTGTTGAGTGCGTTGATTGTTGGTGAGTTGTGTTGTGTGGTGATGTATGGATATGGTGTCATCGGACGTGGTGAGTTCAGCTGTTCTATTAGGATGCGCCAGTTTTACCGTGTATAGGGGGTAGATGCTTAACTCATTTAAACAATCTTCTAAATTAATCTTATCTTCGATTTGCTTAATAACCAAAAATTTGGAATAGCTATCTATACACGTAATGAATTTTAAAGATTGCGCATAGAATATATCCATGTGTATCTGTACTCCTTCCTCTGTGGGTATTGGAACCTCTCCAATTGGTATTTTTATAGGATGTCTATCATATTTGTTTTCATTACATATGCCGCAATTCCTTACATATTCTTTAAATTGTTTTCTCATTTCAGGCCAATAATATTTTTTTGTAAATTTGATCCAAATTTTCTTGGTAACTTCTATGTGCTCGTGTATGCGTTTGTTCAATTATAATTCCTTGGTCTTCTCTGTTTGTTATGTCAATTGCAAAATTTTTCGTATATATGAATTTATTAGTAAATGTGTCTCTTATTTTCGCTTGTATTTCGTATAGATCCTCTATTGAGCAATATATTGCCGTAACTATATTTGGTTTGATGTATTCCTTTAATATTGTGATTAAACTATCAACACGCAATTCGTAATAGTATTTCGTATCTTCACTTCTAGTTCCGGTATAAAATATTCTTTGGTTATAAGTTCTTTCGTTTTCTTGACTCCGAAGTGCCCTCTTTCGTGCGCTTGTTTGATGATGGCTCTCTGCATTTCTTGAGGTACCACCAACAATTCAACGTCGTCGATCAACTTGTACAAAACGTCCCCCTTAATGAAATAGTCGTCGTATGCAGAGTTATGCTTTAGTACTTCCCTTATCGTTTGTAGCTCTTCGTCTTGGGATTGCGCGCGATGAATTTTTGTAAGTATGCTTTCACTGTTGATACTTAGCACGGCATATCTGCTCAAAGCATCGGCATGTCTCATTTGCATGAGCCTGACCTGTGCTCCACTGCGTGAGTCGTATTCCTGCAGAAAGATTACCCATCTAGCCACCCTTGTGCACAGATCCCTTTTTCCAATGTCTTTTGTAAAGGCTTTGCAGTCTGTCACCAATTTAAAGTGCAAACCGAGTAAATAGACTCTAAATTTTTTAACGCCTCGATAGCTGCCAACACCTCTAGCTCATAGCTCGAATATTTCTTCTCTGCATCTGCTGTCTTCTTGCTCATGTAATACACAGGGTGCCACTGTTTGTCTTCTGGTGATTTTTGTGTAGGTGTACGGCACCGTAACCATCGGCGGACGCGTCTGTGTGCACCTCTGTTTCATAACGCTGATTAAAAATATTCAAAACTGGTTTCTGGCTCAAAAGCTGCTTCACCGTCTCAAATGATTTTATTTGCTCTTCTCTCATTTCGAATTTCCTATTTTGTTTTTTTAAATCACTAAGCGGTTTAGTTATCGTCGAAAAGTTTCTTATGAATTTTCTAATGTAATTAGCTAACCCTAGAAAACTTTCTAATTGCTTCAGGTTTTGTGGAAGCTTGTATTTTAACAAGGATTCGGTTTTACTTTGGAAAGGCGTAATTTGCTGATTTTCAATTGTATGTCCAAGGAACTCTACTTTTCTTTTAAGAAACTGACATTTTTTATACTCTCGCAACAATGTTGCTAACGAGAGTATTATAGTTTTGTTCACATAACGGTTGTTTGTAAGTCCTAAAACTAAAAGAGTCAGATATAGGGTTATATATACCAAAGTGATCAGGGCGATGAGTAGAATAGAAATCCGGATGTCTGTCTGTCCGTCCGTCCGTCCGTCCGTCTGTCCGTCCGTCTGTCCGTCCGTGCAAGCTGTAACTTGAGTAAAAAATGAGATATCATGATAAAACTTGGTACACGTATTCCTTGGCTCCATAAGAAGGTTAAGTTCGAAGATGGGCAAAATCGGCCAACTGCCACGCCTATAAAATGGCGGAAACCGAAAACCTATAAAGTGTCATAACTAAGCCATAAATAAAGATATTAAAGTGAAATTTAGCACAAAGGATCGCATTAGAGAGGGGCATATTTGGACGCAATTGTTTTGGAAAAGTGGGCGTGGCCCCACCCCCTACTAAGTTTTTTGTACATACATATCGAGGAAACTACTATAGCTATGTCAACCAAACTCTACAGAGTTGTTTTTTTCAGGCATTTCCATATACAGTTTAAAAATGGAAGAAATCGGATAATAACCACGCCCACCTCCCATACAAAGGTTATGTTGAAAATCACTAAAAGTGCGTTAACCGACTAACAAAAAACGTCAGAAACACTAAGTTTTACGGAAGAAATGGTAAAAGGAAGCTGCACCCAGGCTTTTTTTAAACATTGAAAATGGGCGTGGCGCCGCCCACTTATGGACCAAGAACCATATCTCGGGAACTACTTAACCGATTTCAATGAAATTCGGTATGTAATATTTTCTTAACACCCTGATGACATGTACGAAATATGGGTGAAATCGGTTCACAACCACGTCTTCTTCCAATATAAAGCTATTTTGAATTCCATCTGATGCCTTCTCTGTATAATACGAGTATAAACATTAGGAACCAATGATGATAGCGGAATAAAACTTTACAAAAATATGGTATTTGAAAAATATTTAAATGACGGAAAATGAAATTTCGATTATCACTTTACCATGCGAGAGTATAAAATGTTCGGTGACACCCGAACTTAGCCCTTCCTTACTTGTTAAAGTTTATTTTCGGTCCATGGTCTCTACATACATTAAACACTTTTTCTAAATTGTTCAAAGCCTCACTTTGATCACTAGCTGGTATTATGATATCATCAATGTACGACAGTACAATGCCGCTTCGCATTAAGTCACGGAAAATTGCGTTGATGTGTCGCTGAAAAACACTCGGCGAATTTGCAAGACCAAACGGCACCTTTAAGAATTGATACTGACCACTATGCGTAATAAACGACGTGTATTTTTGACTACTCTTTGCCACAGGGACATGAAAAAAACCATTCTTCAGGTCAATTGTACTGAAGACTTTCGCGTCTTGTAGTCTATCCAATTGGTCTTCTATCAGTGGTAGTGGAAATCTGTCTCTGATGATTACCTTATTCAATCTACGGTAATCCACACATAGCCTAGATGTACCATCGCGTTTTTTGACAAGGACAATCGGACTACTATACTCCGATTCCGATATCTCAATTATACCCTCACTAAGATATTGCTCAATTTGGTCGTCTACAACACATCGCTCACTAAAAGGCAATCTGCGCGGCGTACAAAATATTGGGCTTTCGTCCTTAACAACTATGTTCATTTGCACATTGGTAGATTTACACTTATTTGGTTTGTAGTCTTTTACCAGTTCAAAAACTTTTTGTCTAGTATACGCACTAGCACCTACGTCAATATTTATTTTATCACCATTCTCTGGTTCAATTTCAATGTTAAACACAGAAAACGCTTTATTTTCATTTTCACTACTCAATTTTCTTATATTAAGTCCTGAAGGGTTAATTTTTATTTCAGCTAATAAACAAAAGTCAGCACCGATAATCATATCTACTTCCAAAAACTCAGTTGCCACCACTTGGAACAACAAATTGTAGTAGTCATCGTCAATTTTTATTGTTTTTTCTATTTCACCCTTTGGTTTAAAATTACATTTTTTACCAAACCCAGTTAGCAGAAATTTTGATTCACTCATTGCCGGCCTATTTAATGTCTTGTATAAATCGAATGATATTATATTAACTTTGCTACCAGTGTCAAACAAAGCTTTACAATACAAACCATCTATGCTAATTGGCTTGTGCATAATATCGTCTTTTGCACTCACTATGTTTACACTTTTTGCGTTGTTGCTAGATTTTTTAAACACACAATCCTTCGCTATATGGCCAAATTGCTGACACTCAAAACATTTTGTACCTTTTTCTTTTTTATCGCAATTTACTGATTTGTGCCCTTTTGCACCACAGTTATAACACACAAAGTCTCGTTTAATATTTTTGTCATTTTCTTTTTTCAGCTGTTTTTTCACCGTCACTTGCTTGTTTCTTTCGCTTATACGTTCATAACATTTAAGTTTTTCCTTAAATTCTTTTACATTTTTCGCGCCGTACAAAATTGTTTTATTAATGTTCAGATCTAACATTCCGTCAATCACGTATTGAATTAACGCGCATTCTTCGATATTGCCTCGCATGAAGCAATTTCCTTCATGTTAAAAAAATACTCCAGCACACTTTCATTTTCCTTCATTGTTCTACCCACAAGCAATTTATGCAATTGTGCACTATTTGTTACTGATTTGAATTCATCAAGTAAACATAGCTTTAATTTTGCCCACGACGTGATACATCTTTCACTTGATATAAAAAGTTTAGCAAGTCCTTTAAGCGATTTTTTAGCAAACACAAATTTTTGAAATTCGTCCCAAAACATAATTGCCGCTGTCTCTTCAAACTCTTCTATCCATATTTCAACTGGTATTTTTTCTGTGCCGTCAAATGTTCTCACCGAATCCTCTACGTCTCGAAAATTAATAGCAAACCGTGATATTTGTGTCGTAATATTTCTCGCCGCGTCTGTATTTATATTCGCTTCACCCTCATTCGCAAAAGAGAGAAAGCAATCGTCGTTAATATTTTTTCTTATATTCGTTGTTCTCGTTGAATTTACTCCCATAGTCTGTACTCGTTGATTTATGCCATCGTTGTTGTGTTTTGAGCTTGCCACGTCGCTTGCCACGTCGCTTGCATCGTCTTTGCTTGCGCCGTCGCCGTCGTTGCTCTCGTCGTCGCTCTCTTTGTTTTCGTTAGCGCTGTCACTGCCGTCGTCGTCCTTAGCGCCTGCGTATAACAAGCGTCCCTTTTGAAAATTTTCAAATATGTAATGTTTTAAATTTTCGCGTTTGTAATTTATACTTAAAATGTTGCATATGCAAGCGAGGTCGTTTTCGTTTAAATTTTTGTCTACGTATGCTAACTTTTGTAAGTCACCGTCATTTTCAAACACAAACTTGAGCAACGCCGCGATAGCCTCTTTTCTGCTACGCTTTAGATTTTCACGTATCTTTTCAAACGCACCAAGCGACGCCATTATGCCGAATCGCACACAGCAAAATTTTCACTTATGGACGAGCCCCCAAAATGTAGATTTTAGTTTATTTGAATGTAGCTTTTAGTTTATTTGAATGTAGCTTTAAGTTTATTTTATTGTAGCTTTAAGTTTATTTGAACAAGAAAATGTATATTAATTAAAAGTGAACGAAAAATTCAAAAGTAACAAGGCTTCTTTTTAAAGCTCGATCAGTCGCGCTCGCCGTCTCGTCTCCTACTCGTCGTCCAATCAGTGAGATGATGCAACAGCTCGCTAAATCAGCTCGCTCAGGATAGAGTTGCCATCCCACATATGTATGTGTGAATAAAAACACTAGATAATCAACGATACGCTGTCCATATGAAGCAGCGAGAGACGATCGTTATGCGGATGTGTCCCGGTGGTTGCTGATGTATCGAAGATGCGATGTAGCGCTCTGGATTGCTGACGGCTCGAATTAACGCGCACAGGATCGTTGAATTGTATGAGCGTAGAGCGGCGTCGGGTGTTATCGCGGCGCAGTGTTTAAGCGAAAGTTGATGTGTTGGCGGGCGAACTTCAGGTCGGATTGTGTCCGCTATCCCTTTTCCCATCCTTTTTGTTGAGTGTGTTGATTGTTTGGTGAGTTGTGTTGTGTGGTGATGTATGGATATGGTGTCATCGGACGTGGTGAGTTCAGCTGTTCTATTAGGATGTGCCAGTTTTACCGTGTATAGGCGGTAGATGCTTAACTCATTTAAACAAACAGAAAAACATAAAGTTCACATTTTTACGCAACTTGATACCCATTGCTTAATGTGAAGGTACCAAAAAATCAATTCTACACCTTAATATATGGTTGCGAAATTGCTCCAAATACACTGTCGTTATGGCTATACGACAACTCTATGACAACTCCAATAACATCAAAACGGCTAATTAGCATAAATATGTAAAGTTCATATTTTTACGCAACTTGATATCGATTGCTTAATATATATGTACCAAAAAATCAATTTTACTCCTTAATATAAGATTGCAAAATTGCTACAAGTACACTGTCGTTATGGCTATACGACAACGCTAATTAGCATAAATATATAAAGTTCATATTTTTACGCAACTTGATTTCGAGTGCTTAATGTATATGTACTAAAAAATCGATTCTACACCTTAATATAAGATTGTGAAATTGCTCCAAGTACACTGTCGTTATGGCTATGCGACAACTCTATGACAACTCCAATAACATCAAAACGGCTAATTAGCACAAATATGTAAAGTTCATATTTTTATGCAACTTGATATCGATTGCTTAATGTTTATGTACTACAAAATCAATTCTACACCTTAACATAAGATTGTGAAATTGCTCCAAATACACTGTCGTTATGGCTATACGACAACTCATTGACAACTCCAATAACATCAAAACGGCTAATTAGCATAAATATGTAAAGGTCATACTTTTGCGCAACTTGATAGTGATTGCTTAATGTGCATGTACCAAAAAATCAATTCTACACCTTAATATAAGATTGCGAAATTGCTCCAAATACACTGTCGTTATGGCTATACGACAACTCATTGACAACTCCAATAACCTCAAAACGGCTAATTAGCATAAATATGTAAAGTTCATATTTTTACGCAACTTGATATCGCGAGCTTAATTTATAAGTACCAAAAAATCGATTCTACACCTTAATACATATACGATTGTGAAATTGCTCCAAATACACTGTCGTTATGGCTATGCGATAACTCTATGACAACTCCAATAACATCAAAACGGCTAATTAGCATAAATATGTAAAGTACATATTTTTACGCAACTTGATATCGATTGCTTAATGTGTATGTACCAAAAAATCGATTCTACACCTTAATATAAGATTGTGAAATTGCTCCAAATACACTGTCGTTATGACTATACGACAACTCATTGACAACTTCAATAACATCAAAACGGCTAATTAGCATAAATATGTAAAGGTCATACTTTTGCGCAACTTGATAGTGATTGCTTAATGTGCATGTACCTAAAAATCAATTCTACACCTTAATATAAGATTGTGAAATTGCTCCAAATACACTGTCGTTATGGCTATACGACAACTCATTGACAACTCCAATAATATCAAAACGGCTAATTAGCATAAATATGTAAAGTTCATATTTTTACGCAACTTGATATCGATTGCTTAATGTATAATACTAAAAAGTCGATTCTACACCTTAATATAAGATTGTGAAGTTGCTCCAAATACACTGTCGTTATGGCTATACGACAACTCATTGACAACTCCAATAACATCAAAACGGCTAATTAGCATAAATATGTAAAGTTCATACTTTTACGCAACTTGATAGTGATTGCTTAATGTGCATGTATATAAAAAATCGATTCTACACCTTAATATAAGATTGTAAATTTGCTCCAAATACACTGTCGTTATGGCTATGCGACAACTCTATGACAACACCAATAACATCAAAACGGCTTATTAGCATAAATATGTAAAGTTAAAAATCAATTCTACACCTTAATATAAGATTGTGAAAATTTTCCAAATACACTGTCGTTATGGCTATAGACAACTCTATGACAACTCCAATAACATCAAAACGGCTAATTAACATAAATATCTAAAGTTCATATTTTTACGCATCTTGATATCGATTGCTTAATATATAAGTTAATGCTGCCCACCAATAATATCAACACGCACCTTTGCTGCTGGCAAAAATTGAACTCTCTTTATTCAACAAATTTACTTAGTTTTTATAATCAAATTTTGCTTACTTACTAAAAACTTACATATGTACGAGTTCTTACTAGCTAGAACTTATTTCTATACATCAAGTAATCATAACGTAAGCTAAAACCAGTGCGAACCTCAGTTTGGTTGTGAAACGGCTCACATTGCGGAGGCACGGTTTCCGCTTCTGTTTCCGCTTGTTATAGTGCCGACGAAATGTGTTTTTGTTATTGCAATTTTTGGAAATTAATTTTATTTGATTTAATTTTTCTTGAGCAATGCAAAATATTGCTGAATTAGATTTTACTTACAAAATTGTCTGTATATTTTGTATATGTGCTAACTTTAATTTTATTTGATTTAATTTTACTTGAGCAATGCAAAATATTGCTGAATTAGATTTTACTTACAAAATTGTCTGTATATTTTGTATATGTGCTATCTTATATATACTAACAAATCGATTCTACACCTTAATATAAGATTGTGAATTTGCTCCAAATACACCGTCGTTATGGCTGTTCGACAACTCTATGACAACTCCACTAACTTCAAAACGGCTAATTAGCATAAATATGTAAAGTTCATATGTTTGCGCAACTTGATATCGATAGCTTAATGTATATGTACCAAAAAGTGGATTCTACACCTTAATTTAAGATTGTGAAATTGCTCCAAACAAACTGTCGTTATGGCTATACGACAACTCTCTGACAACTCCAATAACATCAAAACAGCTAATTAAAATAAATATGTAAAGTTCATATTTTTACGCAACTTGTTATCGATTGCTTAACGCATATGTACTAAAAAATCGATTCTACACCTTAATATAAGATTGTGAATTTGCTCCAAATACACTGTCGTTTTGGCTGTGCGACAACTCTATGACAACTCCAATAACCTCAAAACGGCTAATTAGCATAAATATGTAAAGTTCATATTTTTACGCAACTTGATATCGATTGCTTAATATATATATACTAAAAAATCGATTCTACACCTTAATATAAGATTGTGAAATTTTTCCAAATACACTGTCGTTATGGCTATAGACAACTCTATGACAACTCCAATAACTTCAAAACGGCTAATTAGCATAAATATGTAAAGTTCATATGTTTACGCAACTTGATATCGATTGCTTAATGTATATGTACCAAAAAATCGATTCTACACCTTAATACATATAAGATTGTGAAATTGCTCCAAATACACTCTCGTTATGGCTATACGAACACTCTATGACTACTCCAATAACCTCAAAACGGCTAATTAGCATAAATGTGTATAGTTCATATGTTTACGCAACTTGGTATCGATTGCATAATGTATATGTACCAAAAAATCGATTCTTCACCTTAATACAAGATTGTGAATTTGCTCCAAATACACTGTCGTTTTGGCTGTGCGACAACTCTATGACAACTCCAATAACCTCAAAACGGCTAATTAGCATAAATATGCAAAGTTCATATGTTTACGCAAATTGGTATCGACTGCTTAATGTATATGTACCAAAAAATCGATTCTACACCTTAATACATATAAGATTGTGAAACTGCTCCAAATACACTCTCGTTATGGCTATACGAACACTCTATGACTACTCCAATAACCTCAAAACGGCTAATTAGCATAAATGTGTAAAGTTCATATTTTTACGCAACTTGATATCGATTGCTTAATATATATATACTAAAAAATCGATTCTACACCTTAATATAAGATTGTGAATTTGCTCCAAATACACTGTCGTTTTGGCTATGCGACAACTCTATGACAACTCCAATAACATCAAAACGGCTAATTAGCATAAATATGTAAAGTTCATATTTTTATGCAACTTGATATCGATTGCTTAATATATATATACTAAAAAAATCAATTCCACACCTTAATACAAGAATTTGAAATTGCTTCAAATACACTCTCGTTATGGCTATACGTCAACTCTATGACAACTCCAATAACATCAAAACGGCTAATTAAAATAAATATATAAATTTCATACTTTTACGCAACTTGATATCGATTGCTTACTGTATATGTACCAAAAAATCAATTCCACTCCTTAATATAAGATTGCGAAATTGCTCCAAATACACTGTCGTTATGGCTATACGTCAACTCTATGACAACTCCAATAACATCAAAACGGCTAATTAGCATAAATATGTAAAGTTCATATTTTTACGCAACTTGATATCGATTGCTTAATGTATATGTACCAAAAAATCGATTCTACACCTTAATTTAAGATTGCGAAATATTTCCAAATACACTGTCGTTATGGCTATACGACAACTCTATGACAACTCCAATAACATCAAAACAGCTAATTAGCATAAATATGTAAAGTTTATATTTTTAAACAACTTGATATCGATTGCTTAATGTATATGTACCAAAAAAATCGATTCTACACCTTAATTTAAGATATCGAAATATTTCCAAATACACTGGCGTTATGGCTATACGACAACTCTATGATAACTCCAATAACATAAAAACGGCTAGTCAGCATAAATATGCAAAGTTGATATTTTTACGCAACCTGATATCGATTGCATAATGTGAATGTACCAAAAAATCGATTCTACACCTTAATTTGGGATTGTTAAATTGTTCCAAATACACTGTCGCGATTGCAATAGGACAACTCTATGACAACTCCAATAACATCAAAACGGCTAGTTAGCATAAATATGTAAAGTTCATATTTTTACGCAACTTGATATCGATTGCTTAATGTGTATGTACTAAAAAATCGATTCTACACCTTAATATAAGATTGTGAAATTGCTCCAAATACACTGTCGTTATGGCTATACGAACACTCTATGACAACTCTAATAACATCAAAACGGCTAATTAGCATAAATATGTAAAGTTCATATTTTTACGCAACTTGGTATCGATTGCTTTATGTATATGTACAAAAAAATCGATTCTACACCTTAATATAAGATTGTGAAATTGCTCCAAATACACTGTCGTTATGGCTATACGACAACTCTATGACAACTCCAATAACATCAAAACGGCTAATTAGCATAAATATGTAAAGTTCATATTTTTACGCAACCTGATACCCATTGCTTAATGTGCAGGTACTAAAAAAGCGAGTCTAAACCTTATTATAAATTCTGAAATTGTTCCAAATACACTGTCGTTATGGCTATACGACAACTCTATGACAACTCCATTAACTTCAAAACGGCTAATTAGCATAAATATGTAAAGTTCATATTTTTACGCAACCTGATACCCATTGCTTAATGTGCAGGTACCAAAAAATCAATTCTACACCTTAATATAAGGTTGCGAAATTGCTCCTAATGCACTGTCGTTATGGCTAAACGACAACTCTATGACAACTCCATTAACATCAAAACGGCTAATTAGCATAAATATGTAAAGTTCATATTTTTACGCAACCTGATACCCATTGCTTAATGTGCAGGTACCAAAAAATCAATTCTACACCTTAATATATGGTTGCGAAATTGCTCCAAATACACTGTCGTTATGGCTATACGACAACTCTATGACAACTCCAATAACATCAAAACGGCTAATTAACAGAAATACATAAAGTTCATATTTTTACGCAACTTGATACCCATTGCTTAATGTGCAGGTACCAAAAAATCAATTCTACACCTTAATATATGGTTGCGAAATTGCTCCAAATACACTGCCGTTATGGCTATACGACAACTCTATGACAACTCCAATAACATCAAAACGGCTAATTAGCATAAATATGTAAAGTTCATATTTTTACGCAACTTGATACCCATTGCTTAATGTGCATCTACCAAAAAATCAATTCTAAACCTTAATATAAGGTTGCGAAATTGCTTTAAATACATTGTCGGTACGGCTATACGACAACTCTATGACAACTCCAATAACATCAAAACAGCTAGTCAGCATAAGTATGTAAAGTTCATATTTTTACGCCAGTTTATGTCGATTGCTTAATGTATATGTACCAAAAAAATCGATTCTACACCTTAATATAAGACATCGAAGAGTTTCCAAATACATTGTGGTTACGGTTTTACGACAACTCTATCACAACTCCAATAACATCAAAACGGCTAGTCAGCATAAGTATGTAAATTTCATATTTTTACGCAACTTGATATCGATCGCTTTATGTATGTGTACTAAAAAATCGATTCCGCAACTAAATATAAGGTTGCGAAATTGCTCCAAATACACTGTCGTTATGACTATTCGACAACTCTATAGCAACTCCAATAACATCAAAACAGCTAATTAGCATAAATATGTAAAGTTTATATTTTTAAACAACTTGATATCGATTGCTTAATGTATACGTGCAAAAAAATCGATTATACACATTAATATAAGATTGTGAAAGTGCTCCAAATACACTGTCGTTATGGCTATACGACAACTCTATGACAACTCCAATAACATCAAAAAGGCTAATTAGCATAAATATGTAAAGTTCATATTTTTACGCAACTTGATATCGATTGCTTAATGTATATGTACTAAAAAATCGATTCTACACCTTAATATAAGATTGTGAAATTGCTCCAAATACACTGTCGTTATGGCTATACGACAACTCTATGACAACTCCAATAACATCAAAAAGGCTAATTAGCATAAATATGTAAAGTTCATATTTTTACGCAACTTGATATCGATTGCTTAATGTGTATGTACCAAAAAATCGATTCTACACCTTAATATAAGATTGTGAAATTGCTCCAAATACACTGTCGTTGTGGCTATTCGACAACTCTATGACAACTCCAATTACATCAAAACAGCTAATTAGCATAAATATGTAAAGCTCATATTTTTACACAACTTGATATCCATTGCTTAATGTGTATGTACCAAAAAATCAATTATACACCTTAATATAAGGTTGCGAAATTGCTCCTAATGCACTGTCGTTATGGCTAAACGACAACTCTATGACAACTCCAATAACATCAAAACGGCCAGTTAGCATAAATATGTAAAGTTCATATTTTTACGCAACTTGATATCAATTGCTTAATGTGTATGTACTAAAAAATCGATTCTACACCTTAATATAAGCTTGTGAAGTTGTTCCATATACACTGTCGCTAGTGCTATAAGAACACTCTATGACAACTCCAATAACATCAAAACGGCTAGTTAGCATAAATATGTAAAGTTCATATTTTTACGCAACTTGATATCGATTGCTCAATGTGTATGTACCAAAAAAATCGATTCTACACCTTAATTTAAGATATTGAAGTTGTTCCATATACATAGTCGTTATGGCTATTCGACAACTCTATGGTAACTCCAATAACATCAAAACAGCTAGTCAGCATAAGTATGTGAAGTTCATATTTTTACGCAACTTGATATCCATTGCTTAATGTGTATGTACCAAAAAATCAATTCTACACCTTAATATATGATTGTGAAATTGCTCCAATTACACTGTCGTTATGGCTATACGACAACTCTATGACAACTCCAATAACATCAAAACGGCTAATTAGCATAAATATGTGAAGTTCATATTTTTACGCAACTTGATATCGATTGCTTAATGTGTATGTACCAAAAAATCAATTATACACCTTAATATAAGATTGTGAAATTGCTCCAATTACACTGTCGTTATGGCTATACGACAACTCTATGACAACTCCAATAACATCAAAACGGCTAATTAGCATAAATATGTAAAGTTCATATTTTTACGCAACTTGATATCGATTGCTTAATGTATATGTACTAAAAAATCGATTATACACCTTAACATAAGATATTAAAGTTGTACCAAATACATTGTCGTTATGGCTATACGACAACTCTATGACAACTCCAATAACATCAAAACGGCTAATTAGCATAAATATATATAGTTCATATTTTTACGCAACTTGATATCCATTGTTTAATGTGTATGTACCAAAAAATCAATTCTACACCTTAGTTTAAAATTGAAAAATTGTTCCAAATACACTGTCGTTATGGCTATACGACAACTCTATGACAACTCCATTAACATCAAAACGGCTAATTAGCATAAATATGTAAAGTTCATATTTTTACGCAACTTGATATCCATTGCTTAATGTGTATGTACCAAAAAATCAATTCTACACCTTAATATAAGATTGTGAAATTGCTCCAAATACACTGTCGTTATGGCTATACGACAACTCTATGACAACTCCAATAACATCAAAACGGCTAATTAGCATATATATGTAAAGTTCATATTTTTACGCAACTTGATATCGATTGCTTAATGTGTATGTACCAAAAAATCAATTCTACACCTTAATATAAGATTGTGAAATTGCTCCAATTACACTGTCGTTATGGCTATACGACAACTCTATGACAACTCCAATAACATCAAAACGGCTAATTAGCATATATATTTAAGGTTCATATTTTTACGCAACTTGGTATCGATTGCTTAATGTGTATGTACTAAAAATTCGATTCTACACCTTTATTTATGATTGTGAAGTTGTTCCAAATACACTGTCGTTATGGCTATACGACAACTCTGTGACAACTCCAATAACTTTAAAAAGGCCAATTAGCATAAATATGTAAAGCGCATATTTTTACGCAACTTGATATCGATTGCTTAATGTGCATGTACCAAAAAATCAATTCTACACCTTAATATATGATTGTGAAATTGCTCCAAATTCACTGCCGTTATGGCTATACGACAACTCTATGACAACTCCAATAACATCAAAACGGCTAATTAGCATAAATTTGTGAAGTTCATATTTTTACGCAACTTGATATCGATTGCTAAATGTGTATGTACCAAAAAATCAATTATACACCTTAATATAAGATTGTGAAATTGCTCCAAATACACTGTCGCTATTGCTATAGGACAACTCTATGACAACTCCAATAACATCAAAACGGCTAGTTAGCATAAATTTGTAAATTTCATATCTTTAGGTAACTTGATATCGATTGCTTAATGTATATGTACTACAAAATCAATTAAACACCTTAATTAAGGATTGCAAAATTGTTCCAAATACATTGTCGCTATTGCTATAAGACAACTCTATGACAACTCCAATAACATCAAAACGGCTAATTAGCATAAATATGTAAAGTTCATATTTTTGCGCAACTTGATGTTGATTGCTTAATGTATATGTACAAAAACTCGATTCGACACTTTCAAATAAGGTTGTGAAATTGCTTCAATTACACTGTCGTTATGGCTATACAACAACTCTATGACAACTCCAATTACATCAAAACGGCTAATTAGCATAAATATGTAAAGTTCAAATTTTTACACAACTTGATGTCGATTGCTTAATGTGTATGTACCACAAAAATCGATTCTACACCTTAATATAAGATTGTGAAATTGCTCCAAATACACTCAATAACAACTCTAATCACTTCAAAACGGATAATTAGCATACATATATAAAGTTCATATTTTTACGCAACTTGATATCGACTGCTTAATGTATATGTGCTAAAAAATTGATTCTACACCTTAATATAAGATTGTGAAATTGTTCCAACTCTAATACAACTCTAATAACATCAAAACAGCTAATTATCATAACTATGTAAAGTTCATATTTTTACGCAACTAGATAGCGATTGCTCAATGTATATGTACCAAAGAATCAATTCTACACCTTATTACCAGTTTGTGAAATTGCTCCAAATGCACTGTCGTTATGGCTATACGACAACTCTATGGCAACTCTAATAACATCAAAACGTCTAATTAGCATAAATAAGTAAAGTTCATATTTTTACGCAATTTGATATCGATTGCTTAATGTGTATGTACTAAAAAATCGATTTTACACCTTAATATAAGATTGTGAAATTGCTCCAAATACACTGTCGTTATGGCCATACGACAACTCTATGCCAACTCCAATAACATCAAAACGGGTAATTAGCATAAATATGTAAAGTTCATATTTTTACGCAACTTGATATCGATTGCTTAATGTGTATGTACTAAAAAATCGATTCTACACCTTAATATAAGATTGTGAAATTGCTCCAAATACACTGTCGTTATGGCTATACGACAACTCTATGACAACTCCAATAACATCAAAACGGCTAATTAGCATAAATATGTAAAGTTAATATTTTTGCGCAACTTGATATCGATTGCTAAATGTGTATGTACCAAAAAATCAATTCTACACCTTAATATAAGATTGTGAAATTGCTCCAATTACACTGTCGTTATGGCTATACGACAACTCTATGACAACTCCAATAACATCAAAACGGCTAATTAGCATAAATATGTAAAGTTCATATTTTTACGCAACTTGATATTGATTGCTTAATGTATATGTGCAAAAAAATCGATTATACACATTAATATAAGATTGTGAAATTGCTCCAATTACACTGTCGTTATGGCTATACGACAACTCTATGACAACTCCAATAACATCAAAACGGCTAATTAGCATAAATATGTAAAGTTCATATTTTTACGCAACTTGATATCGATTGCTCAATGTGTATGTACCAAAAAATCAATTATACACCTTAATATAAAAATGTGAAATTGCTCCAAATACACTGTCGTTATGGCTATACGACAACTCTATGACAACTCCAATAACATCAAAACGGCTAATTAGCATAAATATGTAAAGTTCATATTTTTACGCAACTTGATATTGATTGCTTAATGTGTATGTACTAAAAAATCGATTCTACACCTTAATATAAGATTGTGAAATTGCTCCAAATACACTGTCGTTATGGCTATACGACAACTCTATGACAACTCCAATAACATCAAAACGGCTAATTAACAGAAATATGTAAAGTTCATATTTTTACGCAACTTGATATCGATTTCTTAATGTGTGTGTACTAAAAAATCGATTATACTCCTTAATATAAGATGGCTAGATTGCTCCAAATACACTGTCGTTATGGTGATGCGACAACTCTATGACAACTCCAATAACATCAAAACGGCTAATTAGCATAAATATGTAAAGTTCATATTTTTACGCAACTTGATATCGATTGCTTAATGTGTATGTACTAAAAAATCGATTCTACACCTTAATATAAGATTGTGAAATTGCTCCAAATACACTGTCGTTATGGCTATACGACAACTCTATGACAACTCCAATAACATCAAAACGGCTAATTAGCATAAATTTGTGAAGTTCATATTTTTACGCAACTTGATATCGATTGCTAAATGTGTATGTACCAAAAAATCAATTATACACCTTAATATAAGATTGTGAAATTGCTCCAAATACACTGTCGTTATGGCTATACGACAACTCTATGACAACTCCAATAACATCAAAACGGCTAATTAGCATAAATATGTAAAGTTCATATTTTTACGCAACTTGATATCGATTGCTTAATGTGTATGTACAAAAAAATCGATTCTACACCTTAATATAAGATTGTGAAATTGCTCCAAATACACTGTCGTTATGGCTATACGACAACTCTATGACAACTCCAATAACATAAAAACGGCTAATTAGCATAAATATGTAAAGTTCATATTTTTACGCAACTTGATATCGATTGCTTAATGTGTATGTACTAAAAAATCGATTCTACACCTTAATATAAGATTGTGAAATTGCTCCAAATACACTGTCGTTATGGCTATACGGCAACTCTATGACAACTCCAATAACATCAAAACGGCTAGTTAGCATAAATATGTAAAGTTCATATTTTTACGCAACTTGATATCGATTGCTTAATGTGTATGTACTAAAAAATCGATTCTACGCCTTAATATAAGATTGTGAAATTGCTCCAAATACACAGTCGTTATGGCTATACGAATATTCTGTGGTAACTCCAATCACATCAAAACGGCTAATTAGCATAATCATGTAAAGTTCATATTTTACCGCAACTTCATATCGATTGCTTCATGTACATGTACTAAAAAATTGATTCTAAACCTTAATATAAGATTGAGAAATTGTTCCAAATACACTGTCGTTATGGCTATACGACAACTCTATGACAACTCCAATAACATCAAAACGGAGAGTTAGCATAAATATGTAAGGTTCATATTTTTACGCAACTTGATAAAAACTGCTTATTGTGCATGTACCAAAAAATCAATTCTAAACCTTAATACAAGATTGTGAAATTGCTCCAAATACACTGTCGTTTTGGCTGTGCGACAACTCTATGACAACTCCAATAACCTCAAAACGGCTAATTAGCATAAATATGTAAAGTTCATATTTTTACGCAACTTGATATCGATTGCTTAATGTGTATGTACTAAAAAATCGATTCTACACCTTAATGTAAGAAATTGAAAATGTTCCAAATGCATTGTCGTTATGGCTATACGACGACTCAATGACAGCTCCAATAACATCAAAACGGCTAATTAGCATAAATATGTAAAGTTCATATTTTTACGCAACTTGATATCGATTGCTAAATGTGTATGTACCAAAAAATCAATTATACACCTTAATATAAGATTGTGAAATTGCTCCAATTACACTGTCGTTATGGCTATACGACAACTCTATGACAACTCCAATAACATCAAAACGGCTAATTAGCATAAATTTGTGAAGTTCATATTTTTACGCAACTTGATATCGATTGCTAAATGTGTATGTACCAAAAAATCAATTATACACCTTAATATAAGATTGTGAAATTGCTCCAATTACATTGTCGTTATGGCTATACGACAACTCTATGATAACTCCAATAACATCAAAACGGCTAATTAGCATAAATTTGTGAGGTTCATATTTTTACGCAACTTGATATCCATTGCTTAATGTGTATGTACCAAAAAATCAATTCTACACCTTAATATAAGGTTGCGAAATTGCTCCTAATGCACTGCCGTTATGGCTATACGACTACTCCATGACAACTCCAATAACATCAAAACGGCTAATTAGCATAAATATGTGAAGTTCATATTTTTGCGCAACTTGATATTGACTGCTTAATGTATATGTACTAAAAACTCGATTGTACACCTTAATTTAAGATATTGAAGTTGTTTCAAATACATTGTCGTTACGGTTATACGACAACTCTATGACAACTCCAATAACATCAAAACAGCTAGTCAGCATAAGTATGTAAATTTCATATTTTTACGCAACTTGATATCGATTGCTTAATAAATATGTATGTACCAAAAAATCAATTCTACACCTTAATTTAAAATTGTAAAATTGTTCCAAATACACTGTCGTTATGGCTATACGACAACTCTATGACAACTCCAATAACATCAAAATGGCTAATTAGCATAAATATGTGAAGTTCATATTTTTACGCAACTTGATATCGATTGCTTAATGTGTATGTACTAAAAAATCGATTCTACACCTTAATATAAGATTGTGAAATTGCTCCAAATACACTGTCGTTATGGCTATACGACAACTCTCTGACAACTCCAATAACATCAAAACGGCTAGCTAGCATAAATATGTAAAGTTCATATTTTTACGCAACTTGATATCGATTTCTAAATGTGTATGTACCAAAAAATCAATTCTACTCCTTACTGTAAGATTGTGAAATTGCTTCAAATACACTGTCGTTATGGCTATACGACAACTCTATGACAACCCCAATAACAACAAAACGGCTAACTAGGATAAATATGTAAAGTTCATATTTTTACGCAACTTGTTATCGATTGCTTAATGTGTATGTACTAAAAAATCGATTCTACACCTTAATATAAGATTGTGAAATTGCTCCAAATACACTGTCGTTATGGCTATAAGACAACTCTATGACAACTCCAAAAACATCAAAGCGGCTAATTAGCATAAATATGTAAAGTTCATATTTTTACGCAACTTGATATCGATTGCTTGATGTGTATGTACCAAAAAATCAATTCTACACCTTAATATAAGATTGTGAAATTGCTCCAAATACACTGTCGTTATGGCTATAAGACAACTCTATGACAACTCCAAAAACATCAAAGCGGCTAATTAGCATAAATATGTAAAGTTCATATTTTTACAAAACTTGATATCGATTGCTTAGTGTGTATGTACTAAAAAATAGATTATACACTTTAATATAAGATTGTGAAATTGCTTCAAATACACTGTCGCTATACGACAACTCTATGACAACTCCAATAACTTCAAAAAGGCTAATTAGCATAAATATGTAAAGTTCATATTTTTACAAAACTTGATATCGATTGCTTAATGTGTATGTACTAAAAAATCGATTCTACACTTTAATATAAGATTGTGAAATTGCTCCAAATACACTGTCGTTATGGCTATACGACAACTCTATGACAACTCCAATAACATCAAAACGGCTTATTAGCATAAATATGTAAAGTTCATATTTTTACAAAACTTGATATCGATTGCTTAATGTACATACATATATGTACTAAAAAATCGATTCTACACTTTAATATAAGATTGTGAAATTGCTCCAAATACACTGTCGTTATGGCTATGCGACAACTCTATGACAACTCCAATAACATCAAAACGGCTAATTAGCATAAATATGTAAAGTTCATATTTTTACAAAACTTGATATCGACTGCTTAATGTACATATATGTACTAAAAAATCGATTCTACACTTTAATATAAGATTGTGAAATTGCTCCAAATACACTGTCGTTATGGCTATGCGACAACTCTATGACAATTCCAATAACATCAAAACGGCTAATTAGCATAAATATGTAAAGTTCATATTTTTACAAAACTTGATATCGATTGCTTAATGTATATATATGTACTAAAATATCGATTCTACACTTTAATATAAGATTCTAAAATTACTACAAATAGACTGTCATTATGGCTGTACGACAACTCTATGACAACTCCAATAACATCAAAACGGCTAATTAGCATAAATATGTAAAGTTCATATTTTTACAAAACTTTATATCGATTGCTTAATGTACATGTATGTAGGATCGCCCTTCCAAATAAACGCACTTGGTTCAACTTTATAATTGGCAGACACTTTTATTTAAAATACATACATAAATGTTAAATATTCATGTACAAAAGAATATGTGAAGTCCGTCCGTTTGACCGTCCTATATGTGTGATGACTGTTTAACGACTGTGCTCTTGTCCTGTTTGTTAAGTTGGTTGTGCCCTATCAGTGCTGCCTATTGTCATAGGTCAGGGTTGCTCTTTGTAAGTGAGGTGAGTATGCGTACGTATTAATAGGTGTGTCCACTACTTGTTGTTCTGTCATCGCTTCCCACAATCGGCCATCCTGCACTTTCATTCGACCCGAATGAAGGATCAATTTTTTTTATGAATTCCGCGACGGTAGTCGTGCGTCCGGGTCCTTCGTGATCTTCAACTTTCACAACTTCGTATCTGCCATGTTTCAACTGTTTAATGATCTTGTACGGTCCAAGATATTTTGGCTTCAGCTTCAGCCCAGATCCATACTGTGTACGTTTGATTGCTACCAGTTCATTAATTTTGTACTCCACTTCAGCTTTACGACGAACATTGTAGGTCTTGCGATTTTCTTCTTGTAAACGAACTATGTTCTCTTTCGCTTGAAGACGGCTTTGCTCACGCTCTGAGTCGATTTCTTCTGTTGCGAAGTTTTCTAAAAGCTCTTCCAGATTCGGCATTTCAGCCACTCGCATTTCTAATCCAGTTAATATCTTAAACGGCGATATTTTTGTACTACGAGATGGAGTGTTGTTTATAGTCTGTTGTACACATTCTACATGTTTGTACCACTCACCAGGGCTTTCGTGGCATAATTTCGATATCATAGGTATCACGATTTTGTGTATTCGCTCAACCTGTCCGTTCCCCCTTGGAACACCCGTGGCAATTGTTAGATGCTGACGTAAATGCGGAGCCTCTGTCGTTGATTATGCGCTTTGGATTTCCAAATACCGACGACTGCTTCCTAAGTCTGTCAACTACTGCCTCTGCTCCCGTGTTTTTTGTTGGATAAAGCCAAACAAATTTGGAAAATGCGTCGACAACCACAAGCAAATAATTATAAGATTTCTTCGACATTTCCATAGGTCCAACGTGGTCGACGTGGTATGTACCTAAAGGACAGTCCTCCTTGTTAATTGGATTCAGCCAGGCTTCCTTTTTCCCTACTTTATTTTCGTTTACCAAACATTCGATACAGCTTTCTACTACGCGAGATGTTTTCGCTTTCAACTGTGGGATATAATATGTTTTCTCCACTATGTCTTGGGTTTTCTTACTGGAGAAGTGACCTTGTTTATGTGCAATCCTTATAACTTCCTCCTCCATGAGTGAAGGTACTACTATCAACTCTTTGATAGAGTCCTTGTGTAATATGTCGTATTTCATATAGTAATCCTCGTATTCGTCCTTTTCTAAAATCTTCCGTACAGCTCTAACCCAATTGTTCTCTTCTTGAGCTTGCTTTAACCGGTGTCGCAATGAATCTTCCATGAGTAGACAGGAAACTCTGCTCAACGCGTCTACGTGCCTCATTTTAGTGCCACTTCGATGCTCTATTTCGTAATCAAAATCCTGTAAATACATTGCCCAGCGCGAAACTCTTAAGGGTACGTCTCGTTTCTTCATCGCCATGGCGAACGCATTACAATCGGTTACTATTCGGAATTTAATACCTATCAGATATACACGCCATTTCTTGAGTGCTTCGATGATGGCTAAGACTTCGAGTTCGTACGAATGGTAAAACTCCTCACACGGTTTTGTCTTCCGACTCATATACTGGACTGGATGAAAGTTCTGATCATCTCTATTCCTCTGCAATAGTACTGCCCCATATCCGAATTTCGATGCGTCTGTATGCACCTCTGTTACTGCTCGCGGATCGTACAACGTTAACACTGGCGCATTGATTAGTGCCGCTTTTAGTTGCTGAAATGCTGTTAGTTGCTCATCACCTAGTTCATATCGTACATCTTGTTTCAACATTTCTGACAATGGTCTCGCAATTGTTGCGTAACCTTCGATGAATCGCCTAAAGTACGAGGTTAGTCCAAGGAATCGTTGCATAGCTTTTTTATCACGTGGCAGCGGGAATTGTTTTATGGCGTTCGTCTTCGCCTCGGATGGTTTTATGCAACTATTCTTGATAATATAACCCAGGAACTCAACTTTCCTCACCAGAAACTGACACTTGCTCCAATTGATTCGCAATCCACTAGCTGCAGCTGTCTTCAGCACAACTTCCAAGTTCTTGATGCCCTCGAATTCATCTTTGGAAGGAATTATAAGGTCATCCATGTATGCAATCACGATCCCATCTTTTATCAAATCTCTGAATATGGCTAGAATGAATCCCACAAACACTGCTGGTGAATTACAAATTCCAAATGGTACATACAAAAACTCATACTGTCCGGTACCCGTAACAAATGACGTATATTTTGTGGATTCGGCGCTTACGGGCACGTGAAAAAATCCATTTACCAAATCAAGTGTCATATATATCTGGGCACCTTGCAAACACTCGACTACTTCATCCATCAATGGCATCGGGAAATTGTCCCTTAGTATTTTCGCATTCAGTCTCCTATAATCGCAGCATATCCTCTTTTCACCGTTCTTTTTAGGTACCAGAACAATTGGTGATGCATATTCCGATGTGCTGGGTTTAATGACCCCTTCTTCCAACCATCGTCCAACTTGCTCATCGACCCAAATCTTATCTACATAGGATACGCGCCTCGGCCTCTCATATACCGGCTCTTCGTCTTTCATTACAATTTTCATCTCGACAGGCGACTTCACATTCTTCGCTGGTCGATACTCGGTTATCAACTTATTTTTCATCACCGCATGTGTGTGACTGAGATGCTGCAGATCGATATGTGATGCTACACTCATATTAGAAGCCAAAAAGATGTCTCCAAACTCGCCAATCAATTCATTAATCCGATTCTCATCTTGTTCCATACTGTTCTTTTTCACAGCGCATACATCGGCACTTCCGTATAATGACGTTGATGCCGCGCCACGCTTCATACTATCAGCTCCTTGGGCTCGCTTATTAGTTGTTGACTCTGCAACTAAGCGCTCCTTTACGCTTACGCTGTACTTTTCTATTGTTCCACTCGACCCTCTTCTATGTTTGCGAAGTCCACTATCTTCTTCCACGTGCTCCTCTGATTCTGATTCTCCTCCGTACCTCTTGTTGGCACCATCCGACACCTTGCTGTGTCCGCGCAGTTCTCTGACCCTCACGTACTCTCCAGTATCCCCATTCTCGGGTATGTCGTGCCTTCTATCGCACATCACGTGTTCCTTCGAAACACCCTTCGACACCTTACAGCGTCCACGCGGTTCATTAACCACGTCCACGTGCCCCTTGGCACCAACTTCTTCTCCACACGCCTCAGATGAAACTTCTTCGGTACAAACACTTCTGCCGGTCTTCTGCTGCACTCCCTTTATCTGCTTCGACCCTTTCTTGCAAAATTTAACATCTTCCTCAGTCACTATCAAATCTACTTGCTTCAGGATATCATTCCCTATCACGACATAATAACTTAAATCACGCTCATTTGCGACATGAAACTTAACTTCCAAAGGTACATTGTCTATAACCATTGATATCGTAAAACTACCCATGGTTACCAATTCGCTGTTGCCAATGCCAGCCAAATACTTCTATTCGTTACTTAATTCAACATCAAACCGTAGCATCAACAAAGCATCATTCCGAATTAGACACAAATCGGAACTAGTATCAATTAACGCAGACATCGTTTGGGGCATCCTATTAGGTGCCGTAAAAATCAAATCTTTGAATAATAAATTGCTGTTCCTGCTTATCTTCCTCATTGTATTCATACTCCCTTTCGCATCCCTTTCTGGCTTGTTGACTTTGACGAAAGTTTTACATTCGGATGCTTTATGTCCTTCTCTTCCGCAACTGTAGCAGGTGAATCTGCCCTGTGGGCAATCTCTAGCCATGTGTGAACTTTCTCCGCATTTAAAACACTTTCTATCTCCGGGATTGAAATTCGATGTTACTCTGTTTGACGACGATGATTTGAACGAATTTGCAGATTGGAATGGAGGCTTTCCAGCGTTGATTCGTTCGTAAATTTTGATCTGCTCCTTGAGATCACCGATAGACCTTGCTTGGTATAAATTGGATTTGTTTACTTTAGAATCTGGAATACCATCGACGAAATACTATATAAGGCTGTGGTCATCTAAGCTTATAGGTTTCCCGATTTCCATCAGACAATATTGGTATTCACGCATATCTTCGTTCTGTCGTTTACGTCCGTTCTTCAATGTACGATGTACATCAATTGCTGATACGGTGGTACCAAACTCGCTCTTTAATGCTGATTTCAACGAACTCCAACTACAAATACCAACTTGACCACGTACGAACATCTTTGCAGCTCCCTTCAGTAATTGCTTGGCATAGATATATTTCTGTAGTTCATTCCACTGTACAGCTTCCGCATTATCTTCGAAGTCTTGTAGCCATTGTTCAAAATTAGGCTGTCCTGAACCACTAAATGGAGTCATGGAATCTTCCACATCACGAAGTGGAAACATCGATCGCTCTACAATCGGTGTATTCACGCTACGTCTACTACCGGCGTCATCGGCCTCATCCTCGCTTGCATTCAGGCCGAAGTGTTCCAGCAATCTGTCCTGCAGTACGGTTTTCCATCCACTAGCTACTAATCCCAACCTTTCCAAGTTTTCCCTAAGTCCGTCCACAGTCAATGCTAAAATCTGTTCGCGGTCCATTGTCTTACAATGCTCTTACCAATTCAATTACAAAATCAATATCAATACAAATTAAGGAAGAAGTGAAATATTACAAATTTTAAATTTTATATATGTACGTATTAAAAATATAAAATTCCGCAAATTCTTAAAAAATTTTACAATATGTTACAAAGTGAAAATGATTACAAAGTTTATTAAAATTATTTCGAATAATAATATTGGAATAATATTTGTAAAATGAAATTGAATTACAAAATTTATTAAATTGAATTTGAATTATAATATGAATATGAAATTATATGGCCTTACTTTATTCGCCTCAACTGTACTTGTGAATTGTTTTACAGTTGTCCTCTTTTGGTTACCGCTACTGTATTTGTTCACTTCTCTGCTACTATACCGCTACCAACGCTTTGCTGCTGCCTTCTCTGCTACGAACGCCTTGTTGCTGCCTTCTCTGCTTTACTCCGCTACGAATGTCTTGTTGCTACCCTCTCTGCTTTACACCGCTACGAATCTCTTGTTTCTACCCCCTCTGCTTCTACCGCTACGGACGCCGCATACGTCTGCGTTCCTGACGCTCGCCTTAATACTCTGTTTCTTTATATTCTTACCCTTTGCTGCTATGTTGCTTGATTTTATTGCTGCTTTCTGGATCTTACTTGTTGCTGGCTTGATGGTCTCGTAAAAAAAATTTACGCTGCTTATAATTTGCTGCTCACCCGCTACTCTGCTTCTAATCACTGCATTCACCGCTACGTTCCAGGCTTTTTTATAGGCGTCCGTTATACGTCTGTATATTTCTTAACACCGTTACTTTTGCTTTTATATTCACATTGACGGAAACGTTTTTATTTATCTAATAACTTTACGCGCACTTCACATTGGAAATATAAAAAATGTCAATTTAAAAGTTTTTTTTTTTTTTTTTTTTCCGCGGGGCTACCATCTCACTCTGACACCATATTTGTAGGATCGCCCTTCCAAATAAACGCACTTGGTTCAACTTTATAATTGGCAGACACTTTTATTTAAAATACATACATAAATGTTAAATATTCATGTACAAAAGAATATGTGAAGTCCGTCCGTTTGACTGTCCTATATGTGTGATGACTGTTTAACGACTGTGCTCTTGTCCTGTTTCTTAAGTTGGTTGTGCCCTATCAGTGCTGCCTATTGTCATAGGTCAGGGTTGCTCTTTGTAAGTGAGGTGAGTATGCGTACGTATTAATAGGTGTGTCCACTACGTGTTGTCTTGTCATCGCTTCCCACATATATGTACTAAAATATCGATTCTACACTTTAATATAAGATTGTGCAATTGCTCCAAATACACTGTCGTTATGGCTATGCGACAACTCTATGACAACTCCAATAACATCAAAACGGCTAATTAGCATAAATATGTAAAGTTCATATTTTTACAAAACTTGATATCGACTGCTTAATGTACATATATGTACTAAAAAATCGATTCTACACTTTAATATAAGATTGTGCAATTGCTCCAAATACAATGTCGTTATGGCTATACGAAAACTCTATGAAAACTCCAATAAGATCAAAAAGGTTAATTAGCATAAATATGTAAAGTTCATATTTTTACGCAACTTGATATCGATTGCTTAATGTGCATGTACCAAAACATCAATCCTACACCTTAATTTAAATTTGTAAAATTGTCCCAAATACACTGTCGCTAAAGCTATACAACTCTATCACAACTCCAATAACATCAAAACGCCTAGTTAACAGAAATACATAAAGTTCATATTTTTACCCAACTTGATATCCATTGCTTAATGTGTATGTACCAAAAAATCAATTCTACACCTTAATATAAGGTTGCGAAATTGCTCCTAATGCACTGTCGTTATGGCTAAACGACAACTCTATGACAACTCCATTAACATCAAAACGGCTAATTAGCATAAATATGTAAAGTTCATATTTTTACGCAACTGGATATCGATTGCTTAATGTGTATGTACCAAAAAATCAATTCTACACCTTAATTTAAAATTGTAAAATTGTTCCAAATACACTGTCGTTATTGCTATACGACAACTCTTATTAACAGAAGTGCACAAAGTTCACATTTTTACGCAACCTGATATCGATTGCTTAATGTGTATGTACCAAAAAATCAATTCTACACCTTAATATAAGGTTGTGAAATTGCTCCAAATACACTGTCGTTATGGCTATACGACAACTCTATGACAACTCCAATAACTTCAAAACGGCTAATTAGCATAAATATGTAAAGTTCATATTTTTACGCAACTTGATATCGATTGCATAATATGTATGTACTAAAAAATCGATTCTACACCTTAATATAAGATTGTGAAATTGTTCCAAATACACTTTCGCTATTGCTATAGGGCAACGCTATGACAACTCCAATAACATCAAAACGGCTAATTAGCATAAATATGTAAAGTTCATATTTTTACGCAATCTGGTATCGATTGCATAATGTGCATGTACCAAAAAATCAATTTTACACCTTAATTAAAGATTGTAAAATTGTTCCAAATACATTGTCGTTATGGCAATACGAAAACTCTATGAAAGCTCCAATAACATCAAAACGGCTAATTAACAGAAATATGTAAAGTTCATATTTTTACGAAACTTGATATCGATTGCTTAATGTGTATGTACTAAAAAATCAATTCTACACCTTAATATAAGATTGTGAAATTGCTCCAAATACACTGTCGTTATGGCTATACGACAACTCTATGACAACTCCAATAACATCAAAACGGCTAATTAGCATAAATATGTAAAGTTCATATTTTTACGCAACTTGATATCGATTGCTTAATGTGTATGTACTAAAAAATCAATTCTACACCTTAATATAAGATTGTGAAATTGTTCCAAATACACTGTCGTTATGGCTATACGACAACTCTATGACAACTCCAATAACATCAAAACGGCTAATTAGCATAAATATGTAAAGTTCATATTTTTACGCAACTTGATATCGATTGCTTAATGTGTATGTACCAAAAAATCAATTCTACACCTTAATATAAGATTGTGAAGTTGTTCCAAATACACTGTCGTTATGGCTATACGACAACTCTATGACAACTCCAATAACATCAAAACGGCTAATTAGCATAAATATGTAAAGTTCATATTTTTACGCAACTTGATATCGATTGCTTAATGTGTATGTACCAAAAAATCAATTCTACACCTTAATATAAGATTGTGAAATTGTTCCAAATACACTGTCGTTATGGCTATACGACAACTCTATGACAACTCCAATAACATCAAAACGGCTAATTAACAGAAATATGTAAAGTTCATATTTTTACGCAACTTGATATCGATTGCTTAATGTGTATGTACCAAAAAATCGATTCTACACCTTAATATAAGATTGTGAAATTGCTCCAAATACACTGTCGTTATGGCTATAGGACAACTCTATGACAACTCCAATAACATCAAAACGGCTAATTAACAGAAATATGTAAAGTTCATATTTTTACGCAACTTGATATCGATTGCTTAATGTGTATGTACCAAAAAAATCGATTCTACACCTTAATATAAGATATTGAAGTTGTTCCAAATACATTGTCGTTAAGGCCATACGACAACTCTATAACAACTCCAATAACATCAAAACGACTAATTAACAGATATATGTAAAGTTCATATTTTTACGCAACTTGATATCGATTGCTAAATGTGTATGTACCAAAAAATCAATTCTACACCTTAATATAAGATATTGAAGTTGTTCCAAATACATTGTCGTTAAGGCCATACGACAACTCTATAACAACTCCAATAACATCAAAACGACTAATTAACAGAAATATGTAAAGTTCATTCTTTTACGCAACTTGATGTCGATTGCTTAATGTGTATGTACCAAAAAAATCGATTCTACACCTTAATATAAGATATTGAAGTTGTTCCAAATACATTGTCGTTAAGGCCATACGACAACTCTATAACAACTCCAATAACATCAAAACGACTAATTAACAGAAATACATAAAGTTCATATTTTTACGCAACTTGATATCAATTGCTTAATGTCTATGTACCAAAAAATCAATTCTACACCTTAATATAAGATTGTGAAATTGCTCCAATTACACTGTCGTTATGGCTATACGACAACTCTATGACAACTCCAATAACATCAAAACGGCTAATTAACAGATATATGTAAAGTTCATATTTTTACGCAACTTGATATCAATTGCTTAATGTGTATGTACCAAAAAATCAATTCTAAACCTTATTTTAAGATTTTAAAATTGTTCCAAATACACTGTCGTTATGGCTATACGACAACTCTATGAACACTCCAATAACATAAAAAAGGTTAATTAGCATAAATATGTAAAGTTCATATTATTACGCAACTTGATATCGATTGCTTAATGTGTATGTACCAAAACATCAATTCTACACCTTAATTTAAAATTGTAAAATTGTTCCAAATACACTGTCGTTATTGCTATACGACAACTCTAATTAACAGAAATACATAAAGTTCATATTTTTACGCAACTTGATATCGATTGCTTAATGTGTGTGTACCAAAAAATCAATTCTACACGTTAATTTAAAATTGTAAAATTGTTCCAAATACACTATCGTTAATGCTATTCGACAACCCTATGACAACTCCAATAACATCAGAACGACTAATTAACAGAAATACATAAAGTTCATATTTTTACGCAACTTGATATCCATTGCTTAATGTGTATGTACCAAAAAATCAATTCTAAACCTTAATTTAAAACTGAAGAATTGTTCCAAATACACTGTGATTATTGCTATACGACAACTCTATGACAACTCCAATAACATCAAAAAGGCTAATTAGCATAAATATGTAAAGTTCATATTTTTACGAAACTTGATATCGATTGCTTAATGTGTATGTACTAAAAAATCGATTCTACACCTTAATTTAAGATTGTAAAATTGTTCCAAATACACTGTCGCTATTGCTATAGGGCAACTCTATGACAACTCCAATAACATCAAAACGGCTAATTAACAGAAATATGTAAAGTTCATATTTTTACGCTACCTGATATCGATTGCATATTGTGTGTGTATCAAAAAATCGATTCTACACCTTAATATAAGATTGCAAAGTGTTTCCAAATACACTGTCGCTATTGCTATAGGGCAACTCTATGACAACTCCAATAACAGCAAAACAGCTAATTAACAAAAATATGTAAAGTTCATATTTTTACGCATCTTAATATCGATTGCTGAATGTTTATGTACTAAAAAATCGATTATACACGTTAATATAAGATTGTGAAGTTGATCCAAATACAAGGTCGTTATGGCTATACGACAACTCTATGACAACTCCAATAACATCAAAACGGCTAGTTAGCATAAATATGTAAAGTTCATATTTTTACGCAACTTGATATCGATTGCTTAATGTGTATGTACTAAAAAATCAATTCTACACCTTAATTTAAGATTGTAAAATTGTTCCAAATACACTGTCGCTATTGCTATAGGGCAACTCTATGACAACTCCAATAACATCAAAACGGCTAATTAACAGAAATATGTAAAGTTCATATATTTACGCAACTTGATATCGATTGCTTAACGTGTATGTACTAAAATATCAATTCTACACATTAATTTAAGATTGTAAAAATGTTCCAAATACGCTGTCGTTATGGCTATACGACAACTCTATGACAACTCCAATAACAGCAAAACGGCTAATTAACAGAAATATTTAAAGTTCATATATTTACTCAACTCGATATCGATTGCTTGATGTGTATGTACTAAAAAATCAATTCTACACCTTAATATAAGATTGTGAAATTGCTCCAAATACACTGTCGTTATGGCTATAAGACAACTCTATGACAACTCCAATAACATCAAAACGGCTAATTAACAGAAATATGTAAAGTTCATATTTTTACGCATCTTGATATCGATTGCTTAATGTGTATGTACCAAAAAATCAATTCTACACCTTAATTTAGGATTGTTAAATTGTTCCAAATACACTGTCGCTATTGCTATAGGACAACTCTATGACAACTCCAATAACATCAAAACGGCTAATTAACAGAAATATGTAAAGTTCATATTTTTACGCAACTTGATATCGATTGCTTAATGTGTATGTACCAAAAAATCAATTCTACACCTTAATTTAGGATTGCTAAATTGTTCCAAATACACTGTCGCTATTGCTATAGGACAACTCTATGACAACTCCAATAACATCAAAACGGCTAGTTAGCATAAATATGTAAAGTTCATATTTTTACGCAACTTGTTATCGATTGCTTAATTTGTATGTATCAAAAAATCGATTCTACACCTTAATTTAAGATTGTTAAATTGTTCCAAATACACTGTCGCTATTGCTATAGAACAACTCTATGACAACTCCAATAACATCAAAACGGCTAATTAACAGAAATGTGTAAAGTTCATATTTTTACGCATCTTGATATCGATTGCTTAATGTGTATGTACCAAAAAATCAATTCTACACCTTAATTTAGGATTGTTAAATTGTTCCAAATACACTGTCGCTATTGCTATAGGACAACTCTATGACAACTCCAATAACATCAAAACGGCTAATTAACAGAAATATGTAAAGTTCATATTTTTACGCAACCTGATATCGATTGCATAATGTGTATGTACCAAAAAATCAATTCTACACCTTAATATAAGATTGTGAAATTGCTCCAAAGACACTGTCGCTATGGCTATACGACAACTCTATGACAACTCCAATAACATCAAAACGGCTAATTAACAGAAATGTGTAAAGTTCATATTTTTACGCAACTTGATAAAGATTGCATAATGTGTATGTGCCAAAAAATCAATTCTACACCTTAATTTAGGATTGTTAAATTGTTCAAATACACTGTCGCTATTGCTATAGGACAACTCTATGACAACTCCAATAACATCAAAACGGCTAATTAGAAAAAATATGTAAAGTTCATATTTTTACGCAACTTGATATCGATTGCTTAATGTGTATGTACCAAAAAATCAATTCTACACCTTAATATAAGATTGTAAAATTGCTCCAAATACACTGTCGCTATGGCTATACGACAACTCTATGACAACTCCAATAACATCAAAACGGCTAATTAACAGAAATATGTAAAGTTCATATTTTTACGCAACTTGATATCGATTTCTTGATGTGTATGTACTAAAAAATCGATTCTACACATTAATAAAAGATTGTGAAATTACTCCACATACACTGTCGTTATCGCTATAAAACAACTCTATGACAACTCCAATAACATCAAAAAGGCTAATTAGCATAAATATGTAAAGTTCATATTTTTACGCAACTTGATATCGATTGCTTAATGTGTATGTACCAAAAAATCAATTCTACACCTTAATTTAAGATTGTAAAATTGTTCCAAATACACTGTCGTTATGGCTATACGACAACTCTATGACAACTCCAATAACATCAAAACGGCTAGTTAGCATAAATATGTAAAATTCATATTTTTACGCAACTTGATATCGAATGCTTAATATGTTTGTACTAAAAAATCGATTCCACTCTTTAATATAAGATTGTAAAATTGCTCCAAATACACTGTCGTTATGGCTATACGACAACTCTATGACAACTCCAATAACATCAAAACGGCTAATTAACAGAAATATGTAAAGTTCATATTTTTACGCATCTTGATATCGATTGCTTAATGTGTATGTACTAAAAAATCGATTCTACACCTTAATATAAGATTGTAAAATTGCTCCAAATACACTGTCGTTATGGCTATACGACAACTCTATGACAACTCCAATAACATCAAAACGGCTAGTTAGCATAAATATGTAAAATTCATATTTTTACGCAACTTGATATCGAATGCTTAATATGTTTGTACTAAAAAATCGATTCCACTCTTTAATATAAGATTGTAAAATTGCCTAAAATACACTGTCGTTATGGCTATACGACAGCTCTATGACAACTCCAATAACATCAAAACGGGTAATTAGCATAAAATGTAAAGTTCATATTTTTACGCAACTTTATATCGATTGCTTAATGTGTATGTACTAAAAAATCAATTCTACACCTTAATTTAAGATTGTGAAATTGTTCCAAATACACTGTCGCTATTGCTATAGGGCAACCCTATGACAACTCCAATAACGAAAAAACGGCTAATTGACAGAAATATGTAAAGTTCATATTTTTACGCATCTTGATATCGATTGCTTAATTTGTGTGTACTTAAAAATCGATTGTAAAATTGTTCCAAATACACTGTTGTTATGGCTATGCGACGACTCTATGACAACTCCAATAACATCTAAACGGCTAATTAACAGAAATATGTAAAGTTCATATTTTTACGCAACTTGACATCGATTGCTTAATTTGTGTGTACTTAAAAATCGATTGTAAAATTGTTCCAAATACACTGTTGTTATGGCTATGCGACGACTCTATGACAACTCCAATAACATCAAGACGGCTAATTAGCATAAATATGCGAGGTTCATATTTTTACGCAACTTGATATCGATTGGTTAATGTGTATGTACCAAACAATCAATTCTACACCTTAATATAAGGTTGCGAAATTGCTCCAAATACACTGTCGTTATGGCTATAGGACAACTCTATGACAACTCCAATAACATCAAGACGGCTAATTAGCATAAATATGCGAAGTTCATATTTTTACGCAACTTGATATCGATTGACCATATAAAGTTGCGAAATTGCTCCTTATACACTGTCGTTATGGCTATACGACAAATCTATGACAACTCCACTAACATCGAAACGGCTAATTAGCATAATAACGTAAAATTCATATTTTTACGCAACTTGATATCGATTGGTTAATGTGTTTGTACCAAACAATCAATTCTACACCTTAATATAAGGTTGCGAAATTGCTCCAAATACACTGTCGTTATGGCTATAGGACAACTCTATGACAACTCCGTTAACATCAACACGGCTAATTAGCAGAAATATGTAAAATTCATATTTTTACGCAACTTGATATCGATTGCTTAATGTGTATGTACCAAAACATCAATTCTAAACCTTAATTTAAAACTGAAGAATTGTTCCAAATACACTGTCGTTATTGCTACACGACAACTCTAATTAACAGAAATACATAAAGTTAATATTTTTACGCAACTTGATATCGATTGCTTAATGTGTATGTACCAAAACATCAATTCTACACCTTAATTTAAAATTGTAAAATTGTTCCAAATACACTGTCGTTATTGCTATACGGCAACTCTAATTAACAGAAATACATAAAGTTAATATTTTTACGCAACTTGATATCGATTGCTTAATGTGTATGTACCAAAAAATCAATTCTACACCTTAATTTAAAATCGTAAAATTGTTCCAAATACACTGTCGTTAATGCTATATGACAACTCTATCACAACTCCAATAACATCAAAACGGCTAGTTAACAGAAATACATAAAGTTCATATTTTTACGCAACTCGATATCCATTGCTTCATGCGTATGTACCAAAAAATCAATTCTACACTTTAATATATGGTTGCGAAATTGCTCCAAATACACTGTCGTTATGGCTATACGACAACTCTGTGACAACTCCAATAACATCAAGACGGCTAATTAGCATAAATATGCGAGGTTCATATTTTTACGCAACTTGATATCGATTGCTTAATGTGTATGTACCAAAAAATCAATTCTAAACCTTAATTTAAAACTGAAGAATTGTTCCAAATACACTGTGATTATTGCTATACGACAACTCTATGACAACTCCAATAACATCGAAACAGCTAATTAACAGAAATACATAAAGTTCATATTTTTGCGCAACTTGATATCGATTGCTTAATGTGTATGTACCAAAAAATCAATTCTACACCTTAATATATGGTTGCGAAATTGCTCCAAATACACTGTCGTTATGGCTATACGACAACTCTGTGACAACTCCAATAACATCAAAACGGCTAATTTGCATAAATATGTAAAGTTCATATTTTTACGCAACTTGATATCGATTGCTTAAAATGTATGTACCAAAAAATCAATTCTACACCTTAATTTCAGATTGTAAAGTTGTTCCAAATACACTGTCGTTATGGCTATATGACAACTCTATGACAACTCCAATAACATCAAAACGGCTAATTAGCATAAATATGTAAAGTTCATATTTTTACGCAACTTGATATCGATTGCTTAATGTGTATGTACAGAAAGATCAGTTATACACCTTAATATAAGATTGTGAAATTGCTCATAATACATTGTCGTTATGGCTAAACGACAACTCATTGACAACTCCAAAAACATTAAAACGGCTAATTAGCATAAATATGTAAACTTCAGATTTTTACGTAACTTGATATCAATTGCTTAATGTATATGTACCAAAAAATATATTCTAAATCTTGTTTTAAGAATTTAAAATTGTTCCAAATACACTGTCGTTATGGCTATACGACAACTCTATGAACACTCCAATAACATCAAAACGGCTAATTAGCATAAATATGTAAAGCTCACATTTTTACACAACCTTTTATCGATTGCATAATATGCATGTACCAAAAAATCAATTCTACACCTTAATATAAGATTGTGAAATTGCTTCAATTACACTGTCGTTTTGGCTATACGACAACTCTATGACAACTCCATGACAACTCCAAAAACATTAAAAATGGTAATTAACAGAAATATGTAAAGTTCATATTTTTACGCAACTTGATATCGATTGCTTAATGTGTATGTACTAAAAAATCGGTTCTACACCTTAATATAAGATTGTGAAATTGATCCAAATACACTGTAGCTATGGCTATACGACAACTCTATGACAACTCCAATAACATCAAAACGGCTAATTAACAGAAATATGTAAAGTTCATATTTTTACGCAACTTGATATCTATTGCTTAATGCGTATGTACCAAAAAATCACTTCTACACATTAATATAAGAGTGTGAAATTGCTCCAAATACACTGTCGTTATGGCTATACGACAACTCTATGACAACTCCAATAACATCAAAACGGCTAATTAACAGAAATATGTAAAGTTCATATTTTTACGCAACTTGATATCGATTGCTTAATGTGTATGTACCAAAAAATCAATTCTACACCTTAATATAAGATTGTGAAATTGCTCCAAATACACTGTCGTTATGGCTATACGACAACTCTATGACAACTCCAATAACATCAAAACGGCTAATTAACAGAAATATGTAAAGTTCATATTTTTACGCAATTTAATGTCGATTGCTTAAAGTATATGCACCAAAAAAATCAATTCTACACCTTAATATAAGAAATTGAAGTTGTTCCAAATACATTGTCGTTAAGGCCATACGACAACTCTATAACAACTCCAATAACATCAAAACGACTAATTAACAGAAATATGTAAAGTTAAAATTTTTATGCAACTTCCAAAACATCAAAACGGCTAATTAACAGAAATATGTAAAGTTCGTATTTTTACGCAACTTGATATCGATTGCTTAATGTGTATGTACAAAAATTAATTCTAAACCTTAATATAAGATTGTGAAATTGCTTCAAATACACTGTCGTTATGGCTATACGACAACTCTATGACAACACCAATAACATCAAAACGGCTAATTAACATAAATATGTAAAGTTCATATTTTTACGCAACTTGATATCGATTGCTTAATGTGTATGTACTAAAAAATCGATTCTACACCTTAATATAAGATTGTGAAATTGCTCCAAATACACTGTCGTTATGGCTATACGACAACTCTATGACAACTCCAATAACATCAAAACGGCTAATTAGCATAAATATGTAAAGTTCATATTTTTACGCAACTTGATATCGATTGCTTAAAATGTATGTACTAAAAAATCAATTCTACACCTTAATATAAGATTGTAAACTTGTTCCAAATACACTGTCGCTATTGCTTTTAGACAACTCTATGACTCCGATAACATCAAAACGGCTAGTTAGCATAAATATGTAAAGTTCATATTTTTACGCAACTTTGTACCGATTGCTTAAAATGTATGTACTAAAAAATCAATTCTACACTTTAATATAAGATTATGGAATTGCTCCAAATGCACCGTCGTTATGGCTATACGATAACTTTATGACAATTCCAATAACTTCAAATTGGCTAATTAGCATATATATGTAAATTCCATATTTTTACGCAACTTGATATCGATTGCTTAATGTGTATCTACTAAAAAATCGATTCTACACCTTAATATAAGATTGTGAAATTGTTCCAAGTACACTGTCGTTATGGCTACACGAATACTCTATGACAACTCTAATAAAATTAAAACGGGTAGTTAACAGAAATATGTAAAGTTCATATTTTTACGCAACTTGATATCGATTGCTTAAAGTGCATGTACTGAAAAATCAATTCTACACCTTAATATAAGATTGTGAAATTGCCCCAAATACAATGTCGTTATGGCTATACGACAGACAACTCCAATAACATCAAAACGACTAGTTAGCATAAATATGTAAAGTTCATATTTTTACGCAACTTGATGTCGATTGCTTACTGTGTATGTACCGAAAAATTCAATTCTACACCTTAATTTAAGATTGTGAAGCTGTTCCAAATTTACTGTCGCTATGGCTATACGACAACTCTATGACAACTCCAATAACATCAAAACGGCTAATTAACAGAAATATGTAAAGTTCATATTTTTACGCATCTTGATATCGATTGCTTAATGTGTATGTATGTATTAAAAAATCAATTCTACACCTTAATTTAAGATTGTGAAGCTGTTCCAAATTTACTGTCGCTATGGCTATACGACAACTCTATGACAACTCCAATAACATCAAAACGGCTAATTAACAGAAATATGTAAATTTCATATTATTACGCAACTTGATATCGATTGCTTAATGTGTATGTATCAAAAAATCGATTCTACACCTTAATATAAGATTGCGAATTTCCTTCAAATACACTGTCGTTGTGGCTATGCGACAACTCCAATAACATCAAAACGGGTAATTAACAGAAATATGTAAAGTTCATATTTTTACGCAACTTGATATCGATTGCTTAATGTGTATGTATGTACTAAAAAATCAATTCTACACCTTAATTTAGGATTGTTAAATTGTTCCAAATACATTGTCGCTATTGCTATAGGACAACTCTATGACAACTCCAATAACATCAAAACGATTAATTAGCAAAAATATGTAAAGTTCATATTTTTACGCATCTTGATATCGATTGCATAATATGTTTGTACAGAAAAATCAATTCTACAATTTAATTTAAGATTGTAAAATTGTTCCAAATACACTGTCGCTATGGCTATACGACAACTCCATGACGACTCCAATAACATCAAAACGGCTAATTAACAAAAATATGTAAATTTCATATTATTACGCAACTTGATATCGATTGCTTAATGTGCATGTATCAAAAAATCGATTCTACACCTTAATATAAGATTATAAAGTTGTTCCAAATACACTGTCGCTATTGCTATAGGACAACTCTATGACAACTCCAATAACATCAGGACGGCTAAATAGCATAAATATGTAAAGTTCATATTTTTACGCAACTTGATATCGATTGCTTGATGTGTATGTACTAAAAAATCGATTCTACACATTAATATAAGAATTGTGAAATTGCTCCAAATACACTGTCGTTATGGCTATAAGACAACCCTATGACAACTCCAATAACATCAACACGGCTAGTTAGCATAAATATGTAAAGTTCATATTGTTAAAAAACTTGATATCGATTGCCTAATGTGTATGTACTAAAAAATAGATTATACACATTAATATAAGATTGTGAAATTGCACCAAATACACTGTCGTTATGGCTATACGACAACTCTACATCAAAACGGCTAAATAGCATAAATATGTAAAGTTCATATTTTTACGCAACTTGATATCGATTGCTTACTGTGTATGTACCGAAAAATTCAATTCTACACCTTAATATAAGATTGTGAATTTGCACCAAATACACTGTCGTTATGGCTATACGACAACTCTACATCAAAACGGCTAAATAGCATAAATATGTAAAGTTCATATTTTTACGCAACCTGATATCGATTGCATAATGTGTATGTACCACAAAATCAATTCTACACCTTAATTTCGATTGTTAAATTGTTCCAAATACACTGTCGCTATTGTTTTAGGACAACTCTATGACAACTCCAATAACATCAAAACGGCTAATTAGCATAAATATGTATAGTTCATTTTTTTAAGAAACTTGATATCGATTGGTTAATGTATGTGTACCAAAAAATCAATTCTACACCTTAATATAAGATTATGAAATTGCTCCAAATACACTGTCGTTATGGCTTTGCGGCAACTCTATGACAACTCCAATAACTTCAAAAAGGGTAATTAGCATAAATATGTAAAGTTCATATTTTTACGCAACTTGATATAGATTGCTTAATATGTATGTACCGAAAAAGCAATTTTACACCTTAATTTAAGGTTGCGAAGTTGTTCCAAATACACTGTCGCGATATCTACAGAACAACTCTGTGACAACTCCAATAGCATCAAAACGGCTAATTTGCATAAATATGTAAAGTTCATATTTTTACGCTACCTGATATCGATTGCTTAATGTGTATGTATCAAAAAATCGATTCTACACCTTAATATAAGATTGTAAAATTGTTCCAAATACACTGTCGCTATTGCTATAGGACAACTCTATGACAACTCCAATAACATAAAAACCGCTAATTAACAGAAATATGTAAAGCTCATATTTTTACGCAACTTGATATCGATTGCTTAATGTATATGTACTAAAAAAATCGATTCTACACCTTAATATAAATTTGTGAAATTGCTCCAAATACAATGTCGTTTTGGCTACACGACAACTCATTGACAACTCCAATAACATCAAGACGGCTAATTAACAGAAATATGTAAAGTTCATATTTTTACGCAACTTGATATCGATTGCTTAATGTATATGTACCAAAAAATCAATTCTACACCTTAATATAAGATTGTGAAATTGTTCCAAATACACTGTCGTTATGGCTATACGACAACTCTATGACAACTCCAATAACATCAAAACGGCTAATTAGCATAAATATGTAAAGTTCATATTTTTACGCAACTTGATATCGATTGCTTAATGTGTATGTACCAAAAACTCGATTCTACACCTTAATATAAGATATTGAAACTGTTCCAAATACATTGTCGTTAAGGCCATTTGACAACTCTATAACAACTCCAATAACATCAAAACGGCTAATTAGCATAAATATGTAAAGTTCATATTTTTACGCAACTTGATATCGATTGCTTAATGTATATGTACCAAAAAATCAATTCTACACCTTAATATAAGATTGTGAAATTGCTCCAAATACACTGTCGTTATGGCTATACGACAACTCTATGACAACTCCAATAACATCAAAACGGCTAATTAGCATAAATATGTAAAGTTCATATTTTTACGCAACTTGATATCCATTGTTTAATGTGTATGTACCAAATAATCAATTCTACACCTTAATATAAGATTGTGAAATTGCTCCAAATACATTGTCGTTATGGCTATACGACAACTCTATGACAACTCCAATAACATCAAAACGGCTTATTAACAGATATATGTAAAGTTAATATTTTTGCGCAACTTTATATCGATTGTTTAATGTGTATGTACCAAATAATCAATTCTACACCTTAATTCAAAATTGTAAAATTGTTCCAAATACAACGTCGTTATGGCTATACGACAACTCTATGACAACTCCAATAACATCAGAACAGCTACCTGACACCCATTGCTTAATGTGCAGGTACCAAAAAATCAATTCGACACCTTAATATATGGTTGTGAAAATGCTCCAAATACACTATCGTTATGGCTATACGGCAACTCTATGACAACTCCAATAACATCAAAACGGCTAATTAGCATAAATATGAAAAGTTCACATTTTTACGTAACTTGATGTCGATTGCTTAATATATATGTACCAAAAAAATCGATTCTACACCTTAATATAAGATATCGAAGTTGTTCCAAATACATTGTCGTTAAGGCCATACGACAACTCAATGACAACTCCAATAGCATCAAAACGGCTAATTAACAGATATATGTAAAGTTCATATTTTTACGCAACTTGATATCGATTGCTAAATATGTATATACCAAAAAATCAATTCTACACCTTAATATAGGGTTGCGAAATTGCTCCAAATACACTGTCGTTATGGCTATACGACAACTCTATGACAACTCCAATTACATCAAAACGGCTAATTAGCATAAATATGTAAAGTTCGTATTTTTACGCAGCTAGATATTGATTGCTTAATGTATATGTACTAAAGACTCGATTCTACACCTTAATATAAGATATTGAAATTGTTCCAAATACATTGTCGTTAAGGCTATACAACTCTATGACAACTCCAACAATATCAAACCGGCTAACTAGAATAAATATATAAAGTTCATAATTTTACGCAACTTGATATCAATTGCTAAATATGTATATACCAAAAAATCAATTCTACACCTTAATATAAGATTGTGAAATTGCTCCAATTACGCTGTCGTTATGGCTATACGACAACTCTATGACAACTCCAATAACATCAAAACGGCTAGTTAACAGAAATACATAAAGTTCATATTTTTACGCAACTTGATATCGATTGCCAAATGTGAATGTACCAAAAAATCAATTCAACCCCTTAATATAAGGTTGAGAAATTGCTCCAAATACACTGTCGTTGTGGCTATTCGACAACTCTATGACAACTCCAATAACATCAAAACGGCTAATTAGCATAAATATGTAAAGTTCATATTTTTACGCATCTTGATATCGATTGCATAATATGTATGTACCAAAAAATCAATTTTACATCTTAATATAAGATTGTGAAATTGCTCCAAATACACTGTCGCTATGGCTATACGACAACTCTATGACAACTCCAATAACATCAAAACGGCTAATTTGCATAAATATGTAAAGTTCATATTTTTACGCATCTTGATATCGATTGCATAATATGTATGTACCAAAAAATCAATTTTACATCTTAATATAAGATTGTGAAATTGCTCCAAATACACTGTCGCTATGGCTATACGACAACTCTATGACAACTCCAATAACATCAAAACGGCTAGTTAGCATAAATATGTGAAGTTCAAATTTTTACGCTACCTGATATCGATTGCACATTGTGTATGTACTAAAAAATCAATTCTACACCTTAATATAAGATTGTGAATTTGCTCCAAATACACTGTCCCTATATCTAAAGGACAACTCTATGACAACTCTATGACAACTCCAATAACATCAAAACGGCTAATTAACAGAAATATGTAAAGTTCATATTTTTACGAATCTTGATATCGATTGCTTAATGTGTATGTATGTATTCAAAAATCAATTCTACACCTTAATTTAGGATAGTTAAATTGTTCCAAATACATTGTCGCTATTGCTATAGAACAACTCTATGACAACTCCAATAACATCAAAACGGCGAGTTAGCATAAATATGTAAAGTTCATATTTTTGCGCAACTTGATATCGATTGATTAATGTGTATGTACTGAAAAATCAATTCTACACCTTAATATAAGATTGTGAAATTGCTCCAAATACAATGTCGTTTAGGCTACAGACAACTCATTGACAACTCCAATAACATCAAAACGGCTAATTAGCATAAATATGTAAAGTTCATATTTTTACACAACTTTTTATCGATTGCTTAATGTGTATGTACCAAAAAATCAATTCTACACCTTAATATAAGCTTGTGAATTTGCTCCAAATACACTGTCGTTATTGATATACGACTACTCCAATAACTTCAAAACGTCTAATTAGCATAAATAAGTAAAGTTCATATTTTTACGCAACTTGATATCGATTACTTATTGTATATGTACAAAAAGTCAATTCTACACCTTAATATAAGGTTGTGAAATCGCTCCAAATACACTGTCGTTACGGCTATACGACAACTCTATGACAACTCCAATAACAACAAAACCGCTATTTAGCATAAACATGTAAAGTTCATATTTTTACGCAACTTGATATCGATTGCTTAATGTATATGTACTAAGAAATCAATTCTACACCTTAATATAAGATTGTGGAATTTCTCTTAATACATTGTCGTTATGGTTATACGACAACTCTATGACAACTCCAATAACATCAAAACGGCTAATTAGCATAAATATGTAAAGTTCATATTTTTACGCAACTTGATATCGATTGTATGTGATGTGTATGTACTGAGAAATCAATTCTACACCTTAATATAAGATTGTGAAATTGCTCCAAATACACTGTCGTTATGGTGATGCGACAACTCTATGACAACTCCAATAACATCAAAATGGCTAATTAACATAAATATGTAAAGTTCATATTTTTACGCAACTTGATATCGATTGCTTAATGTGCATGTACTGAAAAATCAATTCTACACCTTAATATAAGATTGTGAAATTGCTCCAAATACAATGTCGTTATGGCTATACGACAACTCCTTGACAACTCCAATAACATCAAAACGGCTAATTAACAGAAATATGTAAAGCTCATATTTTTACGCAACTTGATATCCATTGCTTAATGCGTATGTACCAAAAAATCAATTCTACACCTTACTATAATATTGTGAAATTGCTCCAATTACACTGTCGTTATGGCTATACGACAACTCTGTGACAACTCTGTGACAACTCCAATAACATCAAAACGGCTAATTAGCATAAGTATGTAAAGTTCACATTTTTACGCATCTTGATGTCGATTGCTTAATATATACATATGTACCAAAAAAATCGATTATACACCTTAATACAAGATATCGAAGTTGTTCCAAATACATTGTCGTTAAGGCCATACGACAACTCAATGACAACTCCAATAACATCAAAACGGCTAATTAACAGATATATGTAAAGTTCATATTTTTACGCAACTTGATATCGATTGCTAAATGTGTATGTACCAAAAAATCAATTCTACACCTTAATATAAGATTGTGAAATTGCTCCAAATACACTGTCGTTATGGCTATACGACAACTCTATGACAACTCCAATAACATCAAAACGGCTAATTAGCATAAATATGTAAAGTTCATATTTTTACGCAACTTGATGTCGATTGCTTAATGTATATGTACTAAAAAATCGATTCTACACCTTAATATAAGATTGTAAAATTGTTCCAAATACATTGTCGTTATGGCTATACGACAACTCTATGACAACTCCAATAACATCAAAACGGCTAATTAACAGAAATATGTAAAGTTCATATTTTTACGCAACTTGATATCGATTGCTTAATGTGTATGTACTAAAAAATCGATTCTACACCTTAATATAAGATTGTGAAATTGCTCCAAATACACTGTCGTTATGGCTATACGAACACTCTATGACAACTCCAATAACATCAAAACGGCTAATTAGCATAGATTGTAAAGTTCATATTTTACCGCAACCTGATATCGATTGCTTACTGTATATTTACCAAAAAATCAATTCTACACCTTAATATAAGATTGTAAAAATGCTCCAAATACACTGTCGTTATGGCTATACGACAACTCTATGACAACTCCACTACCATCAAAACGGCTAATTAACAGAAATATTTAAAGTTCATATATTTACTCAACTCGATATCGATTGCTTAATGTGTATGTACTAAAAAACTAATTCTACATTTTAATTTAAGATAATGAAATTGCTCCAAATACACTGTCGTTATGGCTATACGACAACTCTATGACAACTCCCATAATATCAAAACGGCTAGTTAGCATAAATATGTAAATTTCATATTTTTACGCAACTTGATATCGATAGCTTAGTGTGTATGTACTAAAAAATCGATTCTACACCTTGATCTAAGGTTGTGAAATTGCTCCAAATACACTATAACGACAGTGTACGACAACTCTATGACAACTCCAATAAATTCAAAAAGGCTAATTAGCATAAATATGTAAAGTTCATATTTTTACGCAACTTGATATCGATTGCTTAATGTGTATGTACCAAAAAATCATTTCTACACCTTAATTTAGGATTGTTAAATTGTTCCAAATACACTGTCGCTATTGCTATAGAACAACTCTATGACAACTCCAATAATATCAAAACGGCTAATTAACAGAAATATGTAAAGTTCATATTTTTATACAACCTGATATCGATTGCATAATGTGTAGGTACCAAAAAATCAATTCTACACCTTAATTTAAGATTGTGAAATTGCTCCAAATACACTGTCGTTATGGCTATACGACAACTCTATGACAACTCCAATAACATCAAAACGGCTAATTAGCATAAATATGTAAAGTTCACATTTTTACGCAACTTGATGTCGATTGCTTAATATATATGTACCAAAAAATCGATTTTACACCTTAATACAAGATATCGAAGTTGTTCCAAATACATTGTCGCTAAGGCCTTACGACAACTCAAAGACAACCCCAATAACATCAAAACGGCTAATTAACAGATATATGTAAAGTTCATATTTTTACGCAACTTGATATCGATTGCTAAATATTTATATACCAAAAAATCAATTCTACACCTTAATATAGGGTTGCGAAATTGCTCCAAATACGCTGTCGTTATGGCTATACGACAACTCTATGACAACTCCAATTACATCAAAACGGCTAATTAGCATAAATATGTAAAGTTCATATTTTTACGCAACTTGATGTCTATTGCTTAAAGTATATGCACCACAAAAATCAATTCTACACCTTAATATAAGATATTGAAGTTGTTTCAAATACATTGTCGTTATGGCTATACGACAACTCTATGACAACTCCACTAACATAGAAACGGCTAATTAGCATAAATATGTAAAGTTCATATTTTTACGCAACTAGATATCGATTGCTTAATATGTATGTACCAAAACATCAATTCTAAACCTTAATTTAAAACTGAAGAATTGTTCCAAATACACTGTCGTTAACGCTATACGACAACTCTATGACAACTCCAATAACATCAAAACGGCTAATTAGCATAAATATGTAAAGTTCATATTTTTACGCAACTTGATGTCGATTGCTTAATGTGTATGTACCAAAAAAATCGATTCTACACCTTAATATAAGATTGTGAAATTGCTCCAAATACACTGTCGTTATGGCTATACGACAACTCTATGACAACTCCAATAACATCAAAACGGCTAATTAGCATAAATATGTAAAGTTCATATTTTTACGCAACTTGATATCGATTGCTTAATGTATATGTACCAAAAAATCGATTCTACACCTTACTATAATATTGTGAAATTGCTCCAAATACACTGTCGTTATGGCTATACGACAACTCTATGACAACTCCAATAACATCAAAACTGCTAGTTAACTGAAATACATAAAGTTCATATTTTACGCAACTTGATATCGATTGCTAAATTTGTATGTACCAAAAAATCAATTCTACACCTTAATATAGGGTTGCGAAATTGCTCCAAATACACTGTCGTTATGGCTATACGACAACTCTATGACAACTCCAATAACATCAAAACGGCTAATTAGCATAAATATGTAAAGTTCATATTTTTGCGCAACTTGATATCCATTGCTTAATGTGTATGTACCAAAAAATCAATTCTGCACCTTAATATAAGATTGTAAAATTGCTTCAAATACACTGTCGTTATGGCTATAGACAACTCTATGACAACTCCAATAACTTCAAAACGGCTAATTAGCATAAATATGTTAAGTTCATATTTTTGCGCAGCTTAACGAAGTTTGTACCATTGTCAGAATAAATATTCTTAGGGCAACCTCTTCTAGAAACGAATCTAGAGAGAGCTGCTAAAAATGACTGTGCTGATAAATCGCTAGTGGCCTCCAGGTGGATGGCCCTTGTTGTAAAGCAGACAAACAGACAGACATACCCTTTGGATACACGGCATCCTCTTCCACGGTAGCTTTTTATTTCGAACGGACCCGCGAAATCTACCCCCGTATTCGTAAAAGCGCGTGAAAATGTGGATCGTTCGGACGGAAGTGCACCCATAAGTTGCGTCTGAGCGCGTTTTTTGAAGATCGTGCATGTCTTGCAGTTATGGATGATGGATCGGATCAAGTTTTTCACCCTTGGAATCCAATACTGAGCCCGCGTTAGCCGTAACATCAGCTGATTTTCTCCATGCAAAGAGACTTGATGAATAAAATGGATTATTAGACGAGACAATACGCAGTTGTATGGAAGGATAACTGGATGGCGCTCATTGTATGACAAGTCGAGAGACGCACCGAGACGGCCACCAGTTCTCAACACTTCATCTTTATCGAGGAATGGATTAAGAGAGAGGCTTTCACTTTTTGCATCGATGGGCTTACCGGATTTCAAACAACCATACTCTTGACCATATTTCTGCTTCTGCGTATTTATTATCAAACGTCTTGTCGTTGCTTTAATTTCTTCGGAAGAAATTAAGCAAGACTTTTGTTGAAAAGAAGCCTTTGTGTTCGGATGAGTTCTTTGAGAGAATCTCATAACGTATGATAACACTCTCAAAGCTCTCGGCAAACTCGAAAAACGTCAGGATCATCGTTAGAATCCCCAACTGTATTGTTGTACAATGTATGTACACGTACCTGTTTTCCTCTATTGTCGTCTCGTAGTCATTTTGTCGTAATGGCCATTTGGATTGATCTTCTTGCAGCCAAGAAGGTCCCTGCCACCACAAGGTGTTTTCCACCAAATCCTGTGCCATAAGTCCCCGACTAATAAGTCTGCAGGGTTAGATCCTGAATCGACATGATTCCAATTTGCGTTGCCAACCTTTTCTATAATCTTTGTCACTCGATGGGATACAAACGTTGACCATGAACATGGTGGCTTGCGAATCCATGCGAGAACGATGGTCAATCCGTCCATAGTTTAAGTTTAAGATGAGTCAGCTCCAGGTTGTTGACGACAGATTCAACTGTTTCGGCCAGTAATACGGCGCCGCACAGTTCAGACGCGGTAAAGAGATAGTTTTGACAGGCGCTACTCTGGTTTTGCCAATGGTAGGCTGACGAAAACTTCGTTGCTTGTCCTTACGCGCAGGTAGACCGTTGCTGCGTATGCTTTCTCTGATGCATCGACAGAAACCATGAATGGACACATCGTCCGTCGGCGAGAAGTGGACCCATCGTGGAATTTTAATGTTGTTTATGTACCTGTGGTTATCCATGAATGTGTGCCAACGATCCAATGTGGTAGGAGATACAAACTCGTCCCATTGTGTTCCTTCCAACCAAATATGTTGCATTATCATTTTGGCTGTGACGATAATCGGTGCTAGCCATCCTAATGGGTCAAAAAGTTTGGCGATATCTGATAGGATCGCTCTCTTTGTATATGATTCTGGGCTGAGTATAGGTTTTGTTTTAAAGTAGAAGAAGTCAGTGTGCGCATTCCACCTTATCCCAAGAGCCTTGACATCACTTGTGTCTTCGAAGTCTAAAAACTCTTTGTTTAGCAAGTGATCTTTTGGAAGGCCTTGTAAAATTCTTCCACAGTTGGCTGTCCATTTTCTTAGTGGGAAACCTGCCGACTCCAATGCTGTTCTAATCTCATTTCTAGCTTTGATTGCAGCCTCTACAGAGTGTCCACCTGCTAAGACATCATCAACATACATGCACTTCCTGAGTATGTTTGAGGCTACTGGTAGTGAGCTTTCAACGTCGTCAGCTAATTGGAGTAACGTCCTTATTGCCAGATAAGGAGCACAGTTGATTCCGAACGTTACCGTCTTCAATTCAAAAATATTTGTTTGTTCGGTCGGATGGTTGCGGAAAACGATTCGCTGGTACTTCGTTTGATCAGCTTTCAATAGGATTTGGCGATACATCTTCTCAATATCGCTATTGAAGACATATTTAAATAAACGCCATCGCAGAATTAATATGGTCAAATCTGCCTGAAGAACTGGACCGGGGAGAAGGATGTTATTCAGCGAAGTGCCGTTTGAAGTGGCTTGCGATGCATTGAACACCACACGCACCTTTGTCGATGTGCTCTCTTCCTTTTTTACGGCGTGGTGAGGCAGGTAATAGTTGTTACTAGAGTCGGCCGTTTGATTGGTATGTATCTTTGCCATATGACCCAGCTCAACATATTCCTTTAACACTCTGTTGTATTCTTTTTGCAGGTTTTCGTCTCTGGACAAACGAGCTTCATTGCGATAAAACTGGGAGAACGCAATCTTTAAGGAACTACCTAGACTAATGTTGACCGGCTCGAAGGACCATGAATATATCTCGAACGTTCGACGAGTCACTCGCGGACGATGCGTCGATCGTTGAGAATATGAAACAGGAAAAAAAAAGGAAGTGTATTAGCAAATGAAACCACAAAGTTTGTATTTAATATAGCAAATTAAAATATTGGTTCTTTATTAAATTGTGATTACCAACAAAATTACTTACGGTTTGTGCTTGTGGTGATGCTGGTTGTGATGGCCGGTGGACGACGTCTTGATTGCTTCGATCGCTAGGAAAAAAGTGAAAGTGCGCGACTCGCAGGCTCGCTTGCTACGCGGGAGTTTTCAACGAAACCATTGCCAGTTGAGTGAAAGTTATTAACCGTTGAGTGAAAACTATTAACGGCTAACTGGCAATGGTTTGTTATATACTCACTAGGGGTGGTAAAAAGAAATAAGGCGCTGGCCTAAACAAACAGATATATGTAAAGTTCATACTTTTGCGCAACTTGATATCGATTGCTTAATGTATATGTACTAAAAAATCGATTCTACACCTTACTATAAGATTGTCAAATTGCTCCAAATACCCTGTCGTCATGGCTATACGACAACTCTATGACAACTCCAATAACATCAAAACGGCTAATTAACAGAAATACATATAGTTCATATTTTTACGCAACTTGATGTCGATTTCTTAATGTATATGTACCAAAAAAATCGATTTAACACCTTAATATAAGATATTGAAGTTGTTGCAAATACGTTGTGGTTACGGCTATAAAGCAACTCTATGACAACTCCAATAACATCAAAACGGCTAATTAACAAAAATATGTAAAGCTCATATTTTAACGCAACTTGATATCCATTGCTTAATGCGTATGTACCAAAAAATCAATTCTACACCTTAATATAGGGTTGCGAAATTGCTCCAAATACACTGTCGTTATGGCTATACGACAACTCTATGACAACTCCAATAACATCAAAACGGCTAATTAACAGAAATATGTAAAGTTCATATTTTTACGCAACTTGATATCGATTGCTAAATATGTATATACCAAAAAATCAATTCTACACCTTAATATAGGGTTGCGAAATTGCTCCAAATACACTGTCGTTATGGCTATACGACAACTCTATGACAACTCCAATTACATCAAAACGGCTAATTAGCATAAATATGTAAAGTTCATATTTTTACGCAATTTAATGTCGATTGCTTAAAGTATATGCACCAAAAAAATCAATTCTACACCTTAATATAAGATATTGAAGTTGTTTCAAATACATTGTCGTTATGGCTACACGACAACTCTATCACAACTCCAATAACATCAAAACGGCTAATTGGCATCAATATGTAAAGTTCATATTTTTACGCAACTTGATTCAAATACACTGCCGTTATGGCTATACGACAACTCAATGACAACTCCAATAGCATCAAAACGGCTAATTAGCATAAATATGTAAAGTTCATATTTTTACGCAACTTGATATCGATTGCTTAACGTATATGTACTAAAAAATCAATTCTACACCTTAATATAAGGTTGTGAAATTGCTCCAAAGACACTGTCGTTATGGCTATACGGCAACTCTATGACAACTCCAATAACATCAAAACGGCTAATTAGCATAAATATGTAAAGTTCATATTTTTACGCAACTTGATATCGATTGCTTAATGTGTATGTACCAAAAAATCAATTCTACACCTTAATATAAGATTGCGAAATTGCTCCAAATACACTGTCGTTATGGCTATACGACAACTCTATGACAACTCCAATAACATCAAAACGGCTAATTAACAGAAATATGTAAAGTTCATATTTTTACGCAACTTGATATCGATTGCTTAATGTGTATGTACCAAAAAATCAATTCTACACCTTAATATAAGATTGCGAAATTGCTCCAAATACACTGTCGTTATGGCTATACGACAACTCTATGACAACTCCAATAACATCAAAACGGCTAATTAGCATAAATATGTAAAGTTCATATTTTTACGCAACTTGATGTCGATTGCTTAATGTGTATGAACCAAAAAAATCGATTCTACACCTTAATATAAGATATTGAAGTTGCTCCAAATACATTGTCGTTAAGACGATACGACAACTTTATAACAACTCCAATAACATCAAAACGACCAAGACTCAATTCGGCATGAGAGTGTGTTGAACTCTTCAAGAGTGTATTTTTGCCCAGACGCAATCTTGCGGAAATGACTCTTAAAGCTTTTCACACCTGCTTCCCAAAGTCGGCCCATATGAGGAGCTGCAGCAGGTATGAAATGCCATGTAAAAGCTTGGTGGCTATACTTTGAGATAGCATTGTTGCGAGCATCGGCTATGAAGGCTTTAAGTTCGGACCTTAGGGATATCGATGCTCCAACGAAGTTTGTACCATTGTTAGAATAAATATTCTTAGGGCAACCTCTTCTAGAAACGAATCTAGAGAGAGCTGCTAAAAATGACTGTGCTGATAAATCGCTAGTGGCCTCCAGGTGGATGGCCCTTGTTGTAAAGCAGACAAACAGACAGACATACCCTTTGGATACACGGCATCCTCTTCCACGGTAGCTTTTTATTTCGAACGGACCCGCAAAATCTACCCCGTATTCGTAAAAGCGCGTGAAAATGTGGATCGTTCGGACGGAAGTGCACCCATAAGTTGCGTCTGAGCGCGTTTTTTGAAGATCGTGCATGTCTTGCAGTTATGGATGATGGATCGGATCAAGTTTTTCACCCTTGGAATCCAATACTGAGCCCGCGTTAGCCGTAACATCAGCTGATTTTCTCCATGCAAAAGAGACTTGATGAATAAAATGGATTATTAGACGAGACAATACGCAGTTGTATGGAAGGATAACTGGATGGCGCTCATTGTATGACAAGTCGAGAGACGCACCGAGACGGCCACCAGTTCTCAACACTTCATCTTTATCGAGGAATGGATTAAGAGAGAGGATTTCACTTTTTGCATCGATGGGCTTACCGGATTTCAAACAACCATACTCTTGACCATATTTCTGCTTCTGCATATTTATTATCAAACGTCTTGTCGTTGCTTTAATTTCTTCGGAAGAAATTAAGCAAGACTTTTGTTGAAAAGAAGCCTTTGTGTTTGGATGAGTTCTTTGAGAGAATCTCATAACGTATGATAACACTCTCAAAGCTCTCGGCAAACTCGAAAAACGGTCAAGGATGTCGTTAGAATCCCCTGTATTGTTGTACAAGCATGTACACGTACCTGTTTTCCTCTATTGTCGTCTCGTAGTCATTTTGTCGTAATGGCCATTTGGATTGATCTTCTTGCAGCCAAGAAGGTCCCTGCCACCAAAGGTGTTTTCCACCAAATCCTGTGCCATAAGTCCCCGACTGGCTAAGTCTGCAGGGTTAGATCCTGAATCGACATGATTCCAATTTGCGTTGCCAACCTTTTTCTATAATCTTTGTCACTCGATGGGATACAAACGTTGACCATGAACATGGTGGCTTGCGAAGATCCATGCGAGAACGATGGTCGAATCCGTCCATAGTTTAAGTTTAAGATGAGTCAGCTCCAGGTTGTTGACGACAGATTCAACTGTTTCGGCCAGTAATACGGCGCCGCACAGTTCCAGACGCGGTAAAGAGATAGTTTTGACAGGCGCTACTCTGGTTTTTGCCAATGGTAGGCTGACGAAAACTTCGTTGCTTGTCCTTACGCGCAGGTAGACCGTTGCTGCGTATGCTTTCTCTGATGCATCGCAGAAACCATGAATGGACACATCGTCCGTCGGCGAGAAGTGGACCCATCGTGGAATTTTAATGTTGTTTATGTACCTGTGGTTATCCATGAATGTGTGCCAACGATCCAATGTGGTAGGAGATACAACCTCGTCCCATTGTGTTCCTTCCAACCAAATATGTTGCATTATCATTTTGGCTGTGACGATAATCGGTGCTAGCCATCCTAATGGGTCAAAAAGTTTGGCGATATCTGAGAGAATAGCTCTCTTTGTATATGATTCTGGGCTGAGTATAGGTTTTGTTTTAAAGTAAAAGAAGTCAGTGTGCGCATTCCACCTTATCCCAAGAGCCTTGACATCACTTGTGTCTTCGAAGTCTAAAAACTCTTTGTTTAGCAAGTGGTCTTTTGGAAGACCTTGTAAAATTCTTCCACAGTTGGCTGTCCATTTTCTTAATGGGAAACCTGCCGACTACAATTCTTCTTCTCTTTTCTTATCTCCTTCCTAGCTTTAATTGCAGCCTCTATAGAGTGTCCACCTGCTAAGACATCATCAACATACATGCACTTCCTGAGTATGTTTGAGGCTACTGGTAGTGAGCTTTCAACGTCGTTAGCTAATTGGAGTAACGTCCTTATTGCCAGATAAGGAGCGCAGTTGATTCCGAACGTTACCGTCTTCAATTCAAAAATATTGGTTTGTTCGGTCGGATGGTTGCGGAAAACGATTCGCTGGTACTTCGTTTGATCAGCTTTCAACAGGATTTGGCGATACATCTTCTCAATATCGCTATTGAAGACATATTTAAATAAACGCCATCGCAGAATTAATATGGTCAAATCTGCCTGAAGAACTGGACCGGGGAGAAGGATGTCATTCAGCGAAGTGCCGTTTGAAGTGGCTTGCGATGCATTGAACACCACACGCACCTTTGTCGATGTGCTCTCTTCCTTTTTTACGGCGTGGTGAGGCAGGTAATAGTTGTTACTAGAGTCGGCCGTTTGATTGGTATGTATCTTTGCCATATGACCCAGCTCAACATATTCCTTTAACACTCTGTTGTATTCTTTTTTGCAGGTTTTCGTCTCTGGACAAACGAGCTTCATTGCGATAAAACTGGGAGAACGCAATCTTTAAGGAACTACCTAGACTAATGTTGACCGGCTCGAAGGACCATGAATATATCTCGAACGTTCGACGAGTCACTCGCGGACGATGCGTCGATCGTTGAGAATATGAAACAGGAAAAAAAAGGGAGTGTATTAGCAAATGAAACCACAAAGTTTGTATTTAATATACCAAATTAAAATATTGGTTCTTTATTAAATTGTGATTACCAACAAAATTACTTACGGTTTGTGCTTGTGGTGATGCTGGTTGTGATGGCCGGTGGACGACGTCTTGATTGCTTCGATCGCTAGGAAAAAGTGAAAGTGCGCGACTCGCAGGCTCGCTTGCTACGCGGGAGTTTTCAACGAAACCATTGCCAGTTGAGTGAAAGTTATTAACCGTTGAGTGAAAACTATTAACGGCTAACTGGCAATGGTTTGTTATATACTCACTAGGGGTGGTAAAAAGAAATTAGGCGCTGGCCTAAACAACGGGTAATTAACAAAAATTTGTAGAGTTCATATTTTTACGCATCTTGATATCGATTGCTTAATGTGTATGTACTAAAAAATCGATTCTACACCTTAATTTAGGATTGTTAGATTGTTCCAAATACACTGTTGCTATTGCTATAGAAAAACTCTATGACAACTCCAATAACATCAAAACGGGTAATTAGCAAAAATATGTAAAGTTCATATTTTTACGCAACTTGATATCGATTTCTTAATGTGTATGTACCAAAAAATCGATTCTACACCTTAATATAAGATTGTGAAATTGCTCCAAATACACTGTCGCTATGGCTATACGACAACTCTATGACAACTCCAATAACATCAAAACGGCTAATTAACAAAAATATGTAAAGCTCATATTTTTACGCAACTTGATATCCATTGCTTAATGCGTATGTACCAACAAATCAATTCTACACCTTAATATATGGTTGTGAAATTGCTCCAAATACACTGCCGTTATGGCTATACGACAACTCAATGACAACTCCAATAGCATCAAAACGGCTAATTAACAGATATATGTAAAGTTCATATTTTTACGCAACTTGATATCGCTTGCTAAATATGTATATACCAAAAAATCAATTCTACACCTTAATATATGGTTGTGAAATTGCTCCAAACACACTGTCGTTATGGCTATACGACAACTCTATGACAACTCCAATAACATCAAAACGGCTAGATAGCATAAATATGTAAAGTTCATATTTTTACGCATCTTGATATCGATTGCATAATATGTATGTACCAAAAAATCAATTCTACACCTTAATATAAGATTGTGAAATTGCTCCAAAGACACTGTCGTTATGGCTATACGACAACTCTATGACAACTCCAATAACATCAAAACGGCTAGTTAGCATAAATATGTAAAGTTCATATTTTTACGCAACTTGATATCGATTGCTAAATGTGTATGTACCAAAAAATCAATTCTACACCTTAATATAAGATTGTGAAATTGCTCCAAATACACTGTCGTTATGGCTATACGACAACTCTATGACAACTCCAATAACATCAAAACGGCTAGTTAGCATAAATATGTAAAGTTCATATTTTTACGCAACTTGATATCGATTGCTTAATGTGTATGTACTAAAAAATCGGTTCCACACCTTAATATAAGATTGTGAAATTGCTCCAAATACACTGTCGTTATGGCTATACGACAACTCTATGACAACCCCAATAACATCAAAACGGCTAGTTAGCATACATATGTAAAGTTCATATTTTTACCGCACTTGATATCGATTGCTTAATGTGTATGTACCAAGAAATCGGTTCTACATCTTAATATAAGAAATTGAAGTTGTTCCAAATACATTGTCGTAATGGCTATACGACAACTCTATGACAACACCAATAACATCAAAACGGCTAGTTAGCATAAATATGTAAAGTTCATATTTTTACGCAACTTGATATCGATTGCTTAAAGTATATGCACCAAAAAAATCAATTCTACACCTTAATATAAGATATTGAAGTTGTTCCAAATACACTGTCGTTATGGCTATACGACAACTCTATGACAACTCCAATAACATCAAAACGGCTAATTAACATAAATATGTAAAGTTCATATTTTTACGCAACTTGATATCGATTGCTTAATGTGTATGTACCAAAAAATCAATTCTACACCTTAATATAAGATTGTGAAATTGCTCCAAATACACTGTCGTTATGGCTATACGACAACTCTGTGACAACTCCAATAACATCAAAACGGCTAATTAGCATAAATATGTAAAGTTCATATTTTTACGCAACTTGATATCGATTGCTTAATGTGAATGTACCAAAAAATCAATTCTACACCTTAATATAAGATTGAGAAATTGCTCCAAATACACTGTCGTTACGGCTATACGACAACTCTATGACAACTCCAATAACTTTCAAAAGGCTAATTAGCATAAATATGTAAAGTTCATATTTTTACGCAGCTTGATATCGATTGCTTAATGTGTATGTACAAAAAGTCAATTCTACACCTTAATATAAGGTTGTGAAATTTCTCCAAAGACACTCTCGCTATGGCTATACGACAACTCTATGACGACTCCAATAACATCAAAACTGCGAGTTAGCATAAATATGTAAATTTCATATTTTTACGCAACTTGATATCGATTGCTTAATGTGTATGTACTAAAAAATCGATTCTACACATTAATATAAGATTGTGAAATTGCTTTAAATACACTGTCGCTATTGCTGTAGGACAACTCTATGACTCCAATAACATCAAAACGGCTAATTAGCATAAATATGTAAAGTTCATATTTTTACGCAACTTGATATCGATTGCTTAATGTGTATGTACAAAAAGTCAATTCTACACCTTAATATAAGGTTGTGAAATCGCTCCAAATACACTGTCGTTATGGCTATACGACAACTCTATGACAACTCCAATAACATCAAAACGGCTAATTAACAGATATATGTAAAGTTCATATTTTTACGCAACTTGATATCGATTGCTAAATATGTATATACCAAAAAATCAATTCTACACCTTATTATAGGGTTGCGAAATTGCTCCAAATACACTGTCGTTATGGCTATACGACAACTCTATGACAACTCCAATTACATCAAAACGGCTAATTAGCATAAATATGTAAAGTTCATATTTTTACGAAATTTGATGTCGATTGCTTAAAGTATATGCACCAAAAAAATCAATTCTACACCTTAATATAAGATATTGAAGTTGTTTCAAATACATTGTCGTTATGGCTATACGACAACTCTATGACAACTCCAATAACATCAAAACGGCTAATTAGCATAAATATCTAAAGTTCACATTTTTGCGCAACTGGATATCGATTGCTTAATGTGTTTGTACCAAAAAATCAATTCTTCACCTCAATTTAAAATTGTAAAATTGTTCCAAATACACTGTCGTTATTGCTATACGACAACCCTAATTAACAGAAATACATAAAGTTCATATTTTTACGCAACTTGATATCGATTGCTTAATGTGTATGTACCAAAAAATCAATTCAACACCTTAATATAAGGTTGCAAAATTTCTCTAAATACACTGTCGTTATGGCTATACGACAACTCTATAACAACTCCAATAATATCAAAACGGCAAACTAGCATAAATATGTGAAGTTCTTGTTTTTACGCAACTTGATATCGATTGCTTAATGTCTATGCACCAAAAAATCAGTTCTTCACCTTAATTTAGAATTGTAAAATTGTTCCAAATACACTGTCGTTATTGCTATACGACAACCCTAATTAACAGAAATACATAAAATTCATATTTTTTACGCAACTGGATATCGATTGCTTAATGTGTATGTACTACAAAATCGATTCTACACCTTAATATAGGGTTGCGAAATTGCTACAAATACACTGTCGTTATGGCTATACGACAAGTCTATGACAACTCTAATATTATCAAAACGGCTAACTAGCATAAATATGTAAAATTCATATTTTTACGCAACTTGATATCAATTGCTAAATGTGTATGTACCAAAAAATCAATTCTGCACCTTAATATAAGATTGTGAAATTGGTCCAATTACACTGTCGTTACGGCTATACGACAACTCTATGACAACTCCAATAACATCAAAAAGGTTAATTAGCATAAATATATAAAGTTCATATTTTTACGCAACTTGATATCGATTGCTTAATGTATATGTACTAAAAAATCGATTCTTCACCTTATTTTAAGATTGTGATATGGCTCCAAAGAAACTGTCAGTATGGCTATACGACAACTCTATGAAAACTCCAATAACATCAAAACGGCTAAATTGCATTAATATGTAAAGTTCATATTTTTACGCTACTTGATATCGATTGCTTAATGTATATGTACTAAAAAATCGATTCTACAACTTATTTTAAGATTGTGATATGGCTCCAAAGAAACTGTCGGTATGGCTATAGGACAACTCTATGAAAACTCCAATTACATCAAAACTGCTAAATAGCATAACTATGTAAAGTTCATATTTTTACGCAACTTGATATCGATTGCTTAATGTGTATGTACCAAAAAAATCACTTCTACACCTTAATATAGGATTGCAAATATGTTCCAAATACATTGTCGCCATGGCTATAGGACAACTCTATTACAACTCCAATAACATCAAAACGGGTAATTAACAGAAATGTGTAAAGTTCATATTTTTACGCATCTTGATATCGATTGCTTAATGTGTATGTACTAAAAAATCGTTTCTACACATTAATATAAGATTGTGAAATTGCTTCAAATACATTGTCGCTATACGACAACTCTATGACAACTCCAAAAACTTCAAAAAGGCTAATTAGTATAAATATGTAAAGTTCATATTTTTGCGCAACTCGATATCGATTGCTTAATGTGTATGTACTAAAAAATCGATTCTACACCTTAATATAAGATTGCGAAATTGCTCCAAATACACTGTCGTTATGGCTATACGACAACTCTATGACAACTCTAATAACATTAAAACGGCTAATTAGCATAAATATGTAAAATTCATATTTGTACGTAACTTGATATCGATTGCTTAATAATTATGTACAAAAAATCACTCCTACACCTTAATATAAGATTGTGAAATTGCTCCAAATACACTGTCGTTATGGCTATACGACAACTCTATGACAACTCCAATAACATCAAAACCGCTAGTTAGCACAAATATGTAAAGCTCATATTTTTACGCAACTTGATATCGATTGCTTAATGTGTTTGTACTAAAAAATCGATTCTACACCTTAATATAAGATCGTGAAATTGCTTCAAATACACTGTCGTTTGGGCTATACGACAACTCCGTGACAACTCCAATAACATCACAACGGCTAGTTAACAGAAATAAGTAAAGTTCATATTTGTACGCAACTTGACATCGATTGCTTAATGTGCATGTGCCGAAAATCAATTCTACACCTTAATATAAGATTGTGAAATTGCTCCAAATGCACTGTCGTTATGGCTATGCAACAACTCTATTACAACTCCAATAACATCAAAACGGCTAATTAGCATAAATATCTAAAGTTCATATTTTTACGCAACCTGATATCGATTGCTTAATGTATATGTTCTAAAAATCGATTATACAACTAAATATAAGATTGTGGCATTGCTCCAACTACACAGTCGTTATGGCTATACGTCAACTGTAATAACATCAAAACGGCTAATTAAGAGAAATATGTAAATTTCATATTTTTAGGCAACTTGATATCGATTGGTTAATGTATATTACTAAAAAATCGATTCTACACTTTATTATAAGATTGAGAAATTGCTCCAAGCACACTGTCGTTATGGCTATGCGACAACTCTATGACAACTCCAATAACATCAAAACGGCTAATTAGCATAAATATGTAAAGTTCATATTTTTACGCAACTTGATATCGATAGTTTAATGTAAATGTACCAAAAAATCGATTCTACACCTTACTATAATATTGTGAAATTGCTACAAGTAATCTGTCGTTATGGCTATACGACAACTCTATGACAACTCCAATAACAACAAAACGGCTAATTAACAAAAATACATAAAGTTCATATTTTTACGCAACTTGATGTCGATTGCTTAAAGTATATGCACCAAAAAAATCAATTCTACACCTTAATAAAAGATATTGAAGTTGTTTCAAATACATTGTCGTTATGGCTATACGACAACTCTATGACAACTCCAATAACATCAAAACGGCTAATTAACAGAAATATGTAAAGCTCGTATTTTTACGCAACTTTATATCCATTGCTTAATGCGTATGTACAAAAAAATCAATTCTACACCTTACTATAATATTGTGAAATTGCTCCAATTACACTGTCGTTATGGCTATACGACAACTCCAATAACTCCAATAACATCAAAACGGCTAATTAGCATAAATATGTAAAGTTCATATTTTTACGCAACTTGATATCGATTGCTTAATGTATATGTACCAAAAAATCAATTCTACACCTTAATATAAGGTTGTGAAATTGCTCCAAATACACTGTCGTTATGGCTATACGACAACTCTATGACAACTCCAATTACATCAAAACGGCTAATTAGCATAAATATGTAAAGTTCATATTTTTACGCAACTTGATATCGATTGCTTAATATATATGTACCAAAAAATCAGTTCTACACCTTAATATTAGTTTGTGAAATTGCTCCAAATACACTGTCGTTATGGCTGTGTGACCTCTCATTGACAACTCCAATTACTTCAAAACAAATATGTAAAGTTCATATTTTTACGCAACTTGATATCGATTGCTTAATGTATATGTACTGAAAAATCGATTATACACCTTAATATTAGATTGCGAAATTGCTCCAAATACACTGTCGTTATGGCTATACGGCAACTCTATGAACACTCCAATAACTTCAAAACGGCTAATTATCATAACTATGTAAAGTTCATATTTTTACGCAACTTGATATCGATTGCTTAATGTGTATGTACCAAAAAATCAATTCAACACCTTAATATAAGGTTGCGAAATTGCTCCAAATACACTGTCGTTATGGCTATACGACAACTCTATGACAACTCCAATTACATCAAAACGGCTAATTAGCATAAATATGTAAAGTTCATATTTTTACGCAACTTGATATCGATTGCTTAATGTATATGTACCAAAAAATCAATTCTACACCTTAATATAAGATTGTGAAATTGCTCCAAATACACTGCCATTATGGGAATACAACAACTCTATGACAACTCCGTGACAACTCCAATAACATCATAACGGCTAATTAACCGAAATATGTAAAGTTCATGTTTTTAGGCAACTTGGTATCGATTGCTTAATGTATATGTACAAAATATCAATTCTACTTCCTAACGTAAGATTGTGAAGTTGCTCCAAATACAATGTCGTTATGGCTATACGGCAACTCTATGACAACTCGAATAACATCAGGACGGCTAATTAGCATATGTAATGTTAATATTTTTACGCTACCTGATATCGATTGCTTAATGTATATGTACCAAAAAATCAATTCTACACCTTAATAAAAGATTGTGAAATTGCTCCAAATACACTGTCGTTATGGCTATACGGCAACTCTATGACAACTCGAATAACATCAGGACGGCTAATTAGCATATGTAATGTTAATATTTTTACGCTACCTGATATCGATTGCTTAATGTATATGTACCAAAAAATCAATTCTACACCTTAATAAAAGATTGTGAAATTGCTCAAAATACACTGTCGTTATAGCTATACGAACACTCTATGACAACTCCAATACAATCAAAACGGCTAATTAACATAAATATGTAGTGTTCATATTTCAACGCAACCTGATATCAATTGCTTAATGTATATGTACTAAAAAATCGATTCTACACCTTAATATAACATTGTGAATTGCTCCAAATACACTGTCGTTATGGCTATACGACAACTCTATGACGACTCCAATAACATCAAAACGGCTAATTAGCATAAATATGTAAAGTTCATATTTTTACGCAACTTGATATCGATTGCTTAATGTATATGTACCAAAAAATCAATTCTACACCTTAATATAAGATTGTGAAATTGTTCCAAATACACTGTCGTTATGGCTATACAACACCTCTATGACAATTCCAATAACACCAAAACGGGTAATTAGCATAAATATGTAAAGTTCATAATTTTACGCAACCTGATATCGATTGCTTAATGTATATGTACCAAAAAATCAATTCTACACCTTAATATAAACTTGTGAAATTGCACCAAATACACCGTCGTTATGGTGATTCGACAACTCTGTGACAACTCCAATAACTACAATTCTAAACCTAAATATAAGATTGTGAAATTGCTCCAAATACACTGTCGTTATGGCTATACGACAACTCTATGACAACTAAAACGGCTAATTAACAGAAATATGTAAAGTTTATATTTTTACGCAACTTGATATCGATTGCTAAATGTGTATGTACCAAAAAATCAATTCAACAACTTAATTTAAGATTGTGAAATTGCTCCAAATACTCTGTCGCTATGGCTATACGGCAACTCTATGACAACTCCAATAACATCAAAACGGCTAGTTAGCATAAATATGTAAAGTTCATATTTTCACGCAACTTGGTATCGATTGCTTAATGTGTGTGTACTAAAAAATCAATTCTACACCTTAATAAAAGATTGTGAAATTGCTCCAAACACACTGTCGTCATGGCTTTACGACAACTCTATGAAAACTCCAATAAAATCAAAACGGTTAATTAACAGAAATATGAAAAGTTCATATTTTTACGCAACTTTATATCGATTGCTTAATGTGTGTGTACCAAAAAATCAATTTTACACCTTAATATAAGATTGTAAAATTGTTCCAAATACACTGTCGTTATGGCTATGCGACAACTCTATGACAACTCCAATAACATCAAAACGGCTAATGAGCATAAATATGTGAAGTTCACAAATTTACGCAACTTGATATCGATTGCTCAATGTGTATGTACCAAAAAAATCAATTATACACCTTAATATAAGATTGTGAAATTGCTCCAATTACACTGTCGTTATGGCTATACGACAACTCTATGACAACTCCAATAACAGCAATACGGCTAATTAGGATAAATATGTAAAGTTCATATTTTTGCGCAACTTGATATCGATTGCTTAATGTGTATGTACCAAAAAATCAATTCTTCAAATAAGATTGTGAAAATGCTCCAAATACACTGTCGTTATGGCTATACCACAACTCTATGACAACTCCAATAACATCAAAACGGCTAACTAGCACAAATATGTAATTTTCATGTTTTTACGCAACTTGATATCGATTGCTAAATGTGTATGTACCAAACAATCAATTCTACACCTTACTATAAGAATGTGAAATTGCTCCAACTACACTGTAGTTATGGCTATACGACAACTCTATGACAACTCCAATAATATCAAAAAGGCTAGTTAGCATAAATATGTGAAGTTCACATTTTTACGCAACTTGATATCGATTGCTTAATGTGTATGTACGAAAAACTCGATTCTACACCTTAATATAAGATATTGAAATTGTTCCAAATACATTGTCGTTAAGGCTATACAACTCTATCACAACTCCAACAATATCAAACCGTCTAACTAGCATAAATATGTAAAGTTCATATTTTTACGCAACTTGATATCAATTGCTTAATGTATATGTACCAAAAAATCAATTCTACACCTTCAAATAAGATTGTGAAATTGCTCCAAATACACTGTCGTTATGGCTATACGACAACTCTATGACAACTCCAATAATATCAAAAAGGCTAGTTAGCATAAATATGTGAAGCTCACATTTTTAGGCAACTTGATATCGATTGCTAAATGATATCGATTACTTAATGTGTATGTGCCAAAAAATCAATTCTACACCTTAATATAAAATTGTGAAATTACACTGTCGTTAAGGCTATACGACAACTCTATGAAAACTCCAACTACATCAAAACGGCTAGTTAACAGAAATACATAGAGTTCATATTTTAACGCAACTTGATATCGATTGCTTAATGTGTATGTACCAAAAAATCAATACAACACCTTAATATAAGGCTGCGAAATTGCTCCTAATACACTGTCGTTATGGCTATACGACAACTCTATGACAACTCCATTAAAATCAAAACGGCTAATTAGCATAAATATGTAAAGTTCATATTTTTATGCAACTGAATATCGATTGCTTAATGTGTATGTTTCAAAAAATCAATTCTTCACCTTAATTTAGAATTGTTAAATTGTTCCAAATACACTGTCGTTATTGCTATACGACAACCCTAATTAACAGAAATACATAAAGTTCATATTTTTACGCAACTTGATATCGATTGCTATACGACAGCTCTATGACAACTCCAATAACATCAAAACGGCTAACTAGCATAAATATGTAAAGTACATATTTTTGCTATTGCTTAGTGTATATGTACTAAAAAATCGATTCTACACCTTACTATAAGATTGTGAAATTGCTCCAAATACACTGTCGTTATGGCTATACGACAACTCTATGACAACTCCAATAACATCAAAACGGCTAATTAGCATAAATATGTAAAGTTCATATTTTTACGCAACTTGATATCGATTGCTTAATGTGCATGTACCAAAAAATCAATTCTACACCTTAATATAAGATTGTGAAATTGCTCCAAATACACTGTCGTTATGGCTATACGACAACTCTATGACAACTCCAATAATATCAAAAAGGCTAGTTAGCATAAATATGTGAAGTTCACATTTTTACGCAACTTGATATCGATTGCTTAATGTGTATGTACCAAAAAATCGATTCTACACCTTAATATAAGATATTGAAATTGTTCCAAATACATTGTCGTTAAGGCTATACAACTCTATCACAACTCCAACAATATCAAACCGTCTAACTAGCATAAATATGTAAAGTTCATATTTTTACGCAACTTGATATCAATTGCTTAATGTATATGTACCAAAAAATCAATTCTACACCTTAATATAAGATTGTGAAATTGCTCCAAATACACTGTCGTTATGGCTATACGACAACTCTATGACAACTCCAATAACATCAAAAAGGCTAATTAGCATAAATATGTGAAGTTCATATTTTTACGCAACTTGATATCAATTGCTTAATGTATATGTACCAAAAAATCAATTCTACACCTTAATATAAGATTGTGAAATTGCTCCAAATACACTGTCGTTATGGCTATACGACAACTCTATGACAACTCCAACAACATCAAAACGGGTAATTAGCAAAAATATGTAAAGTTCATATTTTTACGCAACTTGATATCGATTGCTTAATGTGTATGTACCAAAAAATCAATTCTACACCTTAATATAAGATTGTGAAATTGCTCCAAATACACTGTCGTTATGGCTATACGACAACTCTATGACAACTCCAATAACATCAAAACGGCTAGTTAGCATAAATATGTAAAGTTCATATTTTTACGCAACTTGATATCGATTGCTTATTGTGTATGTACCAAAAAATCGGTTCTACACCTTAATATAAGATTGTCAAATTGTTCCAAATAAACTGTCGTTATGGCTATAGGACAACCCTATGACAACTCCAACAACATCAAAACGGGTAATTAAAAAATGTAAAGTTCATATTTTTACGCAACTTGATATCGATTGCTTAATGTGTATGTACCAAAAAATCAATTCTACACCTTAATATAAGATTGTGAAATTGCTCCAAATACACTGTCGTTATGGCTATACGACAACTCTATGACAACTCCAATAACATCAAAACGGCTAATTAGCATAAATATGTAAAGTTCATATTTTTACGCAACTTGATATCGATTGCTTAATGTGTATGTACTGAAAAATCAATTCTACACCTTAATATAAGATTCAAAACGGCTAATAAGCATAAATATGTAAAGTTCATATTTTTACGCAACTTGGTATCGATTTTTTAATGTGCATGTACCAAAAAATCGATTCTACACCTTAATATAAGGTTGTGAAATTGCTCCAAATACACTGTCGTTATGGCTATACGACAACTCTGTGACAACTCCAATAACATCAAGACGGCTAATTAGCATAAATATGTGAAGTTCATATTTTTACGCAACTTGATATCGATTGCTTAATGTGTATGTACTGAAAAATCAATTCTACACCTTAATATAATATTGTGAAATTGCTTCAAATACAATGTTGTTTAGGCTACACGACAACTCCTTGACAACTCCAATAACATCAAAACGGCTAATTAGCATAAATATGTAAAGTTCATATTTACAAGCAACTTGATATCGATTGCTTAATGTGCATGTAAGAAAAAAACAATTCTACACCTTAATATAAGCTTGTGAAATTGCTCCAAATACACTGTCGTTATGGCTATACGATAACTCTTTGACAACTCCGATAACATCAAAACGGCTAATTTGCATAAATATGTAAAGTTCATATTTTTGCGCAACTTGATATCGATTGCTTAATGTGCATGTAAGAAAAAAACAATTCTACACCTTAATATAAGCTTGTGAAATTGCTCCAAATACACTGTCGTTATGGCTATACGATAACTCTTTGACAACTCCAATAACATCAACACGGCTAATTAGCATAAATGTGTAAAGTTCATATTTTTACACAACTTGATATCGATTGCTTAATGTGTATGTACCAAAAAATCAATTCTACACCTTAATATAAGATTGTTAAATTGTTCCAAATACACTGTCGCTATTGCTATAGAACAACTCTATGACAACTCCAATGACATCAAAACGGCTTATTTGCATAAATATGTAAAGTTCATATTTTTGCGCAACTTGATATCGATTGCTTAATGTGCATGTACCAAAAAATCAATTCTACACCTTAATATAAGATTGTGAAATTGCTCCAAATACACTGTCGTTATGGCTATACGACAACTCTATGACAACTCCAATAACATCAAAACGGCAAATTTGCATAAATATGTAAAGTTCATATTTTTACGCATCTTGATATCGATTGCATAATATGTATGTACCAAAAAATCGATTCTACAGCTTAATTTAAATTGTAAAATTGTTCCAAATACACTGTCGTTATTGCTATACAACTCCATGACAACTCCAACAGTATCAAACCGGCTAACTAGCATAAATATATAAAGTTTATATTTTTAAGCAACTTGATATCAATTGCTAAATATGTATGTACTAAAAAATCGATTCTACACCTTATTATAAGATTGTGAAATTGCTCCAAATACACTGTCGTTATGGCTATACGACAACTCTATGGACACTCCAATAACTGCAAAGCGGCTAATTAGCATAAATATGTAAAGTTCATTTTTTTACGCAACTTGATATCGATTGCTAAATGCGCATGTACTAAAAAATCGATTCCAAACCTTAATATAAGATTGTGAAATTGTTCCAAATACACTGTCGTTATGGCTATACAACAACTCTATGGCAACTCCAATAACATCAAAACGGCTAATTAGCATAAATATGTAAAGTTCATATTTTTACGCAACTTGATATCGATTGCTTAACGTATATGTACTAAAAAATCGATTCTACACCTTAATATAAGATATTAAAGTTGTTCCAAATACATTGTCGTTAGGCTATACGACAACTCTATCACAACTCCAATAACATCAAAACGGCTAGTCAGCATAAGTATGTAAATTTCATATTTTTACGCAACTTGATATCGATTGCTTAATGTATATGTACCAAAAAGTCGATTCTACATCTTAATTTAAAATTGTAAAATTGTTCCAAATACACTAACGTTATTGCTATGCGACAACTCTAATTAACACAAATACATAAAGATAATATTTTTACGCAACTTGATGTCGACTGCTTAATGTGTATTTACCAAAAAATCGATTCTACACCTTAATATAAGATATTTAAGTTGTTCCAAATACAGTATCGTTAAGGCCATGCGACAACTCTTTAACAACTCCAATAACATCAAAACGACTAATTAACAGAAATACATAAAGTTCATTTTTTACGCAACTTGATATCCATTGCTTCATGCGTATGTACCAAAAAATCAATTCTACACCTTAATATAGGGTTGCGAAATTGCTCCAAATACACTGTCGTTATGGCTATACGACAACTCTATGACAACTCCAATAACATCAAAACGGCTAACTAGCATAAATATGTAAAGTTCATGTTTTTACGCAACTTGATATCAATTGCTTAATGTATATGTACCAAAAAATCAATTCTACACCTTAATATAAGATTGTGAAATTGCTCCAAATACACTGTCGTTATGGCTATGCGACAACTCTATGACAACTCCAATAACATCAAAACGGCTAATTAGCATAAATATGTAAAGTTCATATTTTTACGCAACTTGATATCGATTGCTTAATGTGCATGTACCAAAAAATCAATTCTACACCTTAATTTAAGATTGTGAAATTGTTCCAAATACACTGTCGTTATGGCTATACGACAACTCTATGACAACTCCAATAACATCAAAACGGCTAATTAGCATAAATATGTGAAGTTCATATTTCTACGCAACTTGATATCGATTGCTTAATGTATATGTACTAAAAAATCGATTCTACACCTTAATATAAGATATTGAAATTGCTTCAAATACACTGTCGTTATGGCTATACGACAACTCTATGACAACTCCAATAACATCAAAACGGCTAACTAGCATAAATATGTAAAGTTCATATTTTTACGCAACTTGATATCAATTGCTTAATGTATATGTACCAAAAAATCAATTCTAAACCTTATTTTAAGATTTTAAAATTGTTCCAAATACACTGTCGTTATGGCTATACGACAACTCTATGACAACTCCAATAACATCAAAAAGGTTAATTAGCATAAATATATGAAGTTCATATTTTTACGCAACTTGATATCGATTGCTTAATGTATATGTACTAAAAAATCGATTCTACACCTTACTATAAATTGTGAAATTGCTCCAAATACACTGTCGTCATGGCTATACGACAACTCTATGACAACTAGTTAACAGAAATACATAAAGTTTATATTTTTACGCAACTTGATATCGATTGCTTAATGTGTATGTACTAAAAAATCCATTCTACACCTTAATATAAGATTGTGAAATTGCTCCAAATACACTGTCGTTATGGCTATACGACAACCCTATGACAACTCCAATAACATCAAAACGGCTAATTAGCATAAATATGTAAAGCTCATTATTTTACCCAACTTGATATCGATTGCTTAATGTGTATGTACAAAAACATCAATTCTACACCTTAATTTAAAATCGTAAAATTGTTCCAAATACACTGTCGTTAATGCTACACGACAACCCTATGACAACTCCAATAACATCAAAACGGCTAACTAGCATAAATATGTAAAGTTCATATTTTTGCGCAACTTGATATTGATTGCTTAATGTATATGTACTAAATACTCGATTCTACACCTTAATACAAGATATTGAAATTGTTCCAAATACATTGGCGTTAAGGCTATACAACTCTATGACAACTCCAACAATATCAAACAGGCTAACTAGCATAAATATATAAAGTTCATATTTTTAAGCAACTTGATATCAATTGCTAAATATGTGTATACCAAAAAATCAATTCTACACCTTAATATAAGACACTGAAGTTGTTCCAACTACATTGTCGTTATGGCTATACGGCAACTCTATGACAACTCCAATAACAACAAAACGGCTAATTAACATAAATATGTAAAGTTCATATTTTTACGCAACTTGATATCGATTGCTTAGTGTGTATGTACTAAAAAATAGATTATACACTTTAATATAAGATTGTGAAATTGCTTCAAATACACTGTCGCTATACGACAACTCTATGACAACTCCAATAACTTCAAAAAGGCTAATTAGCATAAATATGTAAAGTTCATATTTTTACGCAACTTGATATCGATTGTTTAATATGTATGCACCAAAAAATCGATTCTACACCTTAATATAAGATTGTGAAATTTTTCCAAATACACTGTCGTTATGGCTATACGACAACTATATGACAACTCCAATAACTTTAAAAAGGCCAATTAGCATAAACATGTAAAGTTCATATTTTAACGCATTTTAATATCGATTGCTAAATGTGTGTTTACCAACAAATCGATTCTACACCTTAATTTAAAATATTGAAGTTGTTCCAAATACACTGTCGTTATGGCTATACGACTACTGTGTGACAACTCCAATAACTTTAAAAAGGCCAATTAGCATAAATATGTAAAGCGCATATTTTTACGCAACTTGATATCGATTGGTTAATGTGTATGTACCAAACAATCAATTCTACACCTTAATATAAGGTTGCGAAATTGCTCCAAATACACTGTCGTTATGGCTATAGGACAACTCTAAGACAACTCCATTAACATAAACATGGCTAATTAGCACAAGCATGTAAAGCTCATATTTTTACGCAACCGGATATCGATTGCTTAATGTGTATGTACCAAATAATCAATTCTACACCTTAATTCAAAATTGTAAAATTGTTCCAAATACAATGTCGTTATGGCTATACGACAACTCTATGACAACTCCAATAACATCAAAACGGCTAATTAGCATAAATATGTAAAATTCATATTTTCACGCAACCTGATATCAATTGCTTAATGTATGTGTACTAGAAAATCGATTCTACACCTTAATATAAGATTGTGAAATTGCTCCAAATACACTGTCGTTATGGCTATACGACAACTCTATGAAAGCTCCAATAACATAAAAACGGCTAAATAGCATAAATATGCATTTTACATCTTAATTTAAGATTGTAAAATTGTTCCAAATACACTGTCGCTATTGCTATAGGGCAACTCTATGACAACTCCAATAACATCAAAACGGCTAATTAGCATAAATATGTAAAGTTCATATTTTTACGCAACTTGATATCGATTGCTTAATGTGTATGTACCAAAAAATCAATTCTACACCTTAATATAAGATTGCGAAATTGCTCCAAATACACTGTCGTTATGGCTATACGACAACTCTATGACAACTCCAATAACATCAAAACGGCTAATTAGCATAAATATGTAAAGTTCATATTTTTACGCAACTTGATATCGATTGCTTAATGTATATGTACTAAAAAATCGATTCTACACCTTACTATAAGTTTGTAAAATTGCTTCAAATACACTGTCGTTATGGCTATACGACAACTCTATAACAACTCCAATAACAACAAAACGGCTAACTAGCATAAATATGTAAAGCTCATATTTTTACGCAACTTGATATCGATTGCTAAATGTGTATGTACCAAAAAATCAATTCTACACCTTAATATAAGATTGTGAAATTGCTCCAAATACACTGTCGTTATGGCTATACGACAACTCTATGACAACTCCAATAACATCAAAACGGCTAACTAGCATAAATATGTAAAGTTCATATTTTTACGCAGCTTGATATCAATTGCTTAATGTATATGTACCAAAAAATCAATTCTACAACTTCAAATAAGATTGTGAAATTGCTCCAAATACACTGTCATTATGGCTATACGAAAACTCCAATAACATCAAAACGGCTAACTAGCATAAATATGTAAAGTTCATATTTTAACGCAACTTGATATCGATTGCTAAATGTGTATGTGCCAAAAAATCAATTCTACACCTTAATTTAAAATTGTAAAATTGTTCCAAATACACTGTCGTTAATGCTATACGACAACCCTATGACAATTCCAATAACATCAAAACGGCTAATTAACAGAAATACATAAAGTTCATATTTTTACGCAACTTTATATCGATTGCTTAATGTGTATGTACCAAAAAATCAATTCTACACCTTAATATAAGGTTGCGAAATTGCTCCTAATACACTGTCGTTATGGCTATACGACAACTCTATGACAACTCCAATAACATCAAAACGGCTAACTAGCATAAATATGTAAAGTTCATATTTTTACGCAACTTGATATCAATTGCTTAATGTATATGTACCAAAAAATCAATTCTACACCTTAATATAAGATTGTGAAATTGCTCCAAATACACTGTCGTTATGGCTATACGACAACTCTATGACAACTCCAATAACATCAAAACGGCTAACTAGCATAAATATGTAAAGTTCATATTTTTACGCAACTTGATATCGATTGCTTAATGTGTATGTACTAAAAAATCGATTCTACACCTTACTATAAGATTGTGAAATTGCTCCAAATACACTGTCGTTATGGCTATACGACAACTCTATGACAACTCCAATAACATCAAAACGGCTAGTTAACTGAAATACATAAATTTCATATTTTTACGCAACTTGATATCGATTGCTAAATTTGTATGTACTAAAAAATCAATTCTACACCTTAATATAAGATTGTGAAATTGCTCCAAATACACTGTCGTTATGGCTATACGACAACTCTATGACAACTCCAATAACATCAAAACGGCTAGTTAACTGAAATACATAAAGTTCATATTTTTACGCAACTTGATATCGATTGCTAAATTTGTATGTACCAAAAAATCAATACAACACCTTAATATAAGGTTGCGAAATTGCTCCTAATACACTGTGGTTATGGCTATACGACAACTCTATGACAACTCCATTAAAATCAAAACGGCTAATTAGCATAAATAATACACTGTCGTTATGGCTATTCGACAACTCTATGACAACTCCATTAAAATCAAAACGGCTAATTAGCATAAATATGTAAAGTTCATATTTTTATGCAACTGAATGTCGATTGATTGATTAATATAAGATATTGAAATTGTTCCAAATACATTGTCGTTAAGGCTATACAGCTCTATCACAACTCCAACAATATCAAACCGTCTAACTAGCATAAATATGTAAAGTTCATATTTTTGCGCAACTTGATATCGATTGATAAATGTATATGTACCAAAAAATCAATTCTCCACCTTCAAATAAGATTGTGAAACTGCTCCAATAACACTGTCGTTATGGCTATACGACAACTCTATGACAACTCCGATAACATCAAAACGGCTAATTTGCATAAAAATGTAAAGTTCATATTTTTGCGCAACTTGATATCTATTGCTTATTGTATATGTACTAAAAAATCGATTCTACACCTTACTATAATATTGTGAAATTGCTCCAATTACACTGTCGTTATGGCTATACGACAACTCTATGACAACTCCAATAACATCAAAACGGCTAAATAGCATAAATATGTAAAGTTCATATTTTTACGCAACCTGATATCGATTGCATAATGTGTATGTATCAAAACATCGATTCTACACCGTAACTTAAGATTGTGAAATTGCTCCAAAGACACTGTCGTTATGGCTATAGGACAACTCTATGACAACTCCAATAACATCAAAACAGCTAGTTAGCATAAATATGTAAAGTTCATATTTTTACGCAACTTGATAATGATTGCTTAATGTGTATGTACCAAAAAATCGATTCTACACCTTAATATAAGATTGTGAAATTGATCCAAATACACTGTCGCGATGGCTATACGACAACTCTATGACAACTCCATAAAATCAAAACGGCTAATTAGCATAAATATGTAAAGTT